>NW_025776137.1:300000-524506 GCF_021130785.1 Homalodisca vitripennis
TTTTCATATCTTTGTCTGATTTTATTGGACAACTATTCATTCTGTTTATTCTGTGGCACAAACTATTAACTGACAATAATTTCATAAGGTCATAACTAGTGAAAAAAATTATCAAAGAAAAAAACATGTTTTCTTGGGTCTTCAGCAACAGCGAGTTTGGACAACACAACGGATGAGCCCACTGAAGTCATCTCTTGGTCAGCTATTTTCTTACCCTCATAAAGTTCTGCATGAAAACAATATCCTGTCTCTCCACAACAGAGTAACCACTGTTTATAGCCAAATCTTATTGGCTTTCCACGGATATACTGTTTTAAGAAATGATGTCCGTAATATCGACCATTTGTTCATCAGTACTTAGATATGTGGAAAATACACCGAACTTCACAAAATTGTTATTTAGCATGTCATAAAGAGGCTGGATTTTGAATGACTTTTTAGGTGCATCAGGTATTGTGAGTTGTCGTTGAAATGCAAATTACGTTTTATTTCCAAGTACCAGTTTCTTGGAAAACACTTCCTCACAAGGTCAATAGTGAAAGTCCTCGTCCACACTCCAGACTGATACCCAGTAAACAAGAGAAATCCAATAAATTTGTTCAGGCAGTCATTTGAAAAAGTGAAAGAATGATCATTTTTCTGGGTTGCGTAAATTATACTCTGCCGAACAATATGCTCACATATTTCAAAAAGAGTTTCAAATATGTCTACGGGGCTCTTATCTTTCAGGACTTCTTCTATATGTTTTCTTTTTTCGTTTTTACTTTCTCCAGAAGGGGGTGAACGGCCAAAGATAGGATCGATTTTCTTCCAACCAGAAAGTTTTTTATTTTTATCTTTGTTTTCTTAGGCTCGGCTGTCTTTTCTTTTTATTGGGATTAGCTAGTTTTACTTCTTTCCTTTTACGTTTTTTGCTGTTTCATCTTCAGTCATATTATTTTCATGAATCTCATTGTCAAAACCAGTTTTCCAGTTCATCATGAACTGACGCAGCAGCGCCAACGACGCAGTGTTCAGTTTCAGTTGTTGTTTTATTTATATTACAATGTAGTTCTACATTCCCAGGCATATCTTGGGGTAACGTATTATCAATATCATCTTCTTTTTTTTCTTCTTGGTCTGATACCTCATCAACATTTTCAGGTGGCAACTGCACAATATCTACATCACAATCATTATCTATGGATTCTATGAATTCGGGATCCTCCAATACAGACTGGATTTCAATCAGACTTAGGAAACTCCGAGAATCCATCCTGAAATCGTAGTAGACAATGTAATAATTAATAAGATAAAATATGCAGTATAGGCTATTATCCCCCAAATGGGTATCGACGTTTATAAGGCAATTATTCGTAAAACATGATAAAATACAGCAAACCGACAGTGATAATAGTTTACCATGATATAAATTACTATAATACAACACTGTAAAACAATTACAACCGCTCTACACTTACAATAATTAATAAGAAAATACTGTAGATGGAGCTTATATTGGTCACTGTTAAATTACATTAAAAACATAAAACCAATATTTAATACATTTTATTGTTTTGTGAGGCCTTTCGATATCCAAGATATCTTCTTCAGACTTTTGTGATGTGTCTGAAGAAGATATCTTGGATATCGAAAGGCCTCACAAAACAATAAAATGTATTAAATATTGGTTTTATGTTTTTAATGTAATTTAATAAGAAAATAGTAAATAAAATAATCATGCTACATACCTGTTAGTGATAAACTAAACTCCACATATAAACTTGTGTTTCAACACAACTCTAACTAACTGAACATTGGAATAACCTCAAAGAACCAGAAAACACTACCAAGCTGCTGATTGGCACCAAACAGTCAGTGTTGCCAACATGAACTGATTTAAAATCAAAATCCCCAATTGGGGCTCATGGTAGTGAATGGGTTAAAGCTCTCAGTATGTTCAAGCGCTTCATGCATCGATCTTTTAGGTCTCTCAGGTGAGGCACCCAAGTTAGCCGGGTATCAAACGTGAGACCCAGGAATCTGATAGTGTCACAAGTAGAGATTCTCTGACCCAGCAAAGAGAGCTCAACAGTACGCATTCTGGAGAAAACGATGGCTTTTGTTTTAGGTGGCGAAAATGAAAAACCCGTAACTCCGCACCACTACTCAAGCCTGTTGATGGTAAGCTGTAAAGCTCTCTCCCTCACCGCTAATTTCTTTGTAGAGATGTAAATAGAGAAATCATCTAAAACCAAAGAACAGCGCACAGGAGGGGTAACGCAGGATGATATGTTATTGATTGCAATGGCGAACAGAGTGCAGCTAAGGACGTTACCTTGTGGAATACCATTTTCCAGCGTGAATGAATCGGAAATGGTTGTCCCAAGTTTGACCTGTATGGTTCTTTCCGACAGGAAGTCCTGTATGAAAAAAACCATGTGGCTCCCTACACCCCAAGGTATAAAAGCATTTACTATTCCCCTTCTCCAAGCCGTGTCATAAGCCTTGGAAATATCGAAAAATACAGCAATCAACTGTTGCCATTTCACAAAAGAATTAAGGGTTGCTGTTTGCAAGGCAAGTAGTTGGTCACTTGTAGACCGGCCTTGTCGGAATCCGCACTGGGAAGGTGAAAGAAGGTTATTTCTCTCCAGAAACCAAACAAGACGTCTGTTGACCATCCTTTCGAGTACTTTATATATTCATCTAAAACTGACCTAGCTGTTAAAGTTTTCCACATGTCTGTTAGAAAATTACAAATTAAGCAAAGACAGAGATAAATTCCCTGTGAATTCTCATTCTTAAATTTTCCACTCGCATTCTGCGAAAAACGAAGTAAACAAAAAAGGGCGAATAAAGGACAATTTAATTTAAAGTATCGCGAGATTATTAGTCGCAAGCAGGCGTTCTGTATTATCATCAATGTCCATGACTCGGTGAAGAAACGTAGTACAAACGAACGCGTGCCTATAACGAAACAATTTAAACGATAGTAGTGACCTCAGGGTTATCTAGTTGCTATTTAATTAGAGGTCAATTGCTTTTTAATTGGAGTCAAGGTGCACGTTTTATCTTAAGAATGCGGACATGTCCGTTATCTCGGATAAGGCGGAAAAGGTTAAAGGTTATCTTTAGCTTAGAACATAAAATATTACTACTCATATTACACTCTTTTTCTTTTACTTCTTTGACAAACCTTTCTGTTCAAACTGTGAATAATTTACACTGCTTTGGAAATACAAACCTTTTTTTCGTTCCAACCACTTTCATTACACTGCCAACTTCTTTAGATATACAAACCTTTTTTATTCACAGCTTTAAATTCAATTCAAACATCTTTGTATTTGCTGAAAAAAATCTGGAAATAGGAATAGATAAAAAATTAATACATTCAATAATCTCGTCACACTAATATCCTCACATATTCTTCCTGAATTTTTAATTGATATTGATAATAGTTTTTAATTTCTTATATTCATTTGTAAGTCTTCTAATTATTCTTAGTTTTTTGCCATAACTGTCATTGATACCACACTGTTTCTTGATAAATGTTTTCTAATGCTCTCTTTATTGATAAGAATTAAAGTAAATGTCCCAATAGTAGCCAACTGTTGAATTAACGTAACATGATCTTGCTGCAAACTTCTAAATTGTTATACTACATGGCCGTACCCATCCCAAATAACTGAACAACGTTTTTGTTAAAAAAATTACTTTATATGTGTGGAATACCGGTGCAACGCCCCAAATGGTGATCCTGGCATGATTTGTCCATATAATCCGGAATTTATGTGACCGGTCGCTGGAGGCCGGTCCGGTGGTGACGCAAGAACTTCATTTTTGGAATTATTCAATATTGGAAATATAGGTGGGCTAACCGGTTACTTTTCAGTAACCGTTACAACCGTTACTGGTACTCTTCAGTAACGGTTACAAAGTACTCGCTGTTACTTGCGCCGCCATTACGGCGTGACTTTGAATGATATATGAGGTTATGTTTGATGTACGTACAGTAGTTGAGTAGTTCCATTTCAGTTTTTTTATGGAAGGTGAAATTATTGGTGAAAAGCCACCAGTTTAATTTCACAGTAGACTATGCAATAGTAATTAAAATTAAGATCAGGCGAAAAATAATACTAAAATTAGCCTATATAAACTGTTACAACAACAGAACTTCTAAAACTTGAATAACATATCGTAAACCACAAAAAAACAATAACAATCAACAACCAAGTTAACCAAGCAAAAACAAATAAGTTACAAACATTAGCCTGTAGCCTCAACGCCCTGAACTATCCAAACAAAGTAGGGTAATATGAGATGGTTAGTATTTATTCCTCTGTGATGGTTAGTGATATTGTAAATGTAGTACATCTGAAAAAAATATAAAATCACAAATGAGTACAATTATATTTAAACATATGATAGTGATCTTATTGATGTATAAAAAGAAGTAATAATAAATTCACAACTTAAAATTATTGTGTTTAATATCTCATAACAAAAATAAAACGAACAATTTCTCTTTAGTAGTTCTATAGGGTAAAATCATTGTGAGTTCATATATACAAAAATATAATAAAAGATAACCTAACTAACTTAACGTGTAATAAAAAATAAAACGAAACATTTATTTTTGGTTTAAATCACATTAAATAAATAGTGATGAATGTTATGAAGCAATACAATATTAGAATAAAAGCATTGTGAGTTCATAATAAAAGACTAAAAAATCTAATAAACGATACAAATCTAAATAACAATTTCTGTAATTTTGAGGAAACGATACATAAATTAATCCATATTGAATGAGATAGCAATACAATCACTTCAAATTCACGTTTAAAAATGCAAGTTCTTTGACTTTTTTTGTAGTCAGTATGGTTCTTCTGTCAGAAAGTATATAGCCAGTTTTTGAAAATACTCTTTCGCATGGCATTGAGGTTGCGACAGCGTTGCAATGAGTTTTAACAATATCTGCTAAATTTGGGTACACATGGCAATGGTGTTTCCACCATTCAAGGGGATCTTTTTTCGGCCTATAGGGTCGTCATCCATGTACCTCTGAACCTCTTGTATAGCCAAAGAAGAAGCTGTACCTCTGGGTTTCACTTTGCTAATGGTCTCTTCGTAGTCATCCCATACGGAAACTTTCTTTTTTTCTGAGGGAAGTTCATCCTTATCCTCAGTATCTGAAGCCTTTACTTTTGTAGTTCGGTTGATCAAACCAGTAACTAATTCAATAGTATGCCTTTTTACAGATTCGACAGAACTCTCGTCTTCAAACATATGCTGTTTATATGTTGGATCTAGGAACGTGCAGATCGAGAGTGATTTGGTCTTTTCTAAATTTGGGAAGCGGTGAGAAATACTCTCTAAGAGTTTGTTTGCCAAAACTTTGACTGAACTCTTTGTTACATGTTTTGCAATTTTCGTTACAGCTTTCTTTAATCCACTAGTGATTGTAATGACTTTATCCGCACTTACACATTTTTCGGCGCTCATTTCTTTTGTAACCTCGGCGCATGGTTCGAGTAGAGTACACAATTGCTTGACAACATCCCACTCATCAGTTATCAAAGTGGACAAGTCAGTATCTGATAAGGCTAATGTTACTTTACAGAGTCTTCTAGACTAGTAAATCGTTTCAGCATAAAATAGGCGGAGTTCCACCGTGTGAAAACATCTTGAAGTAATTATTTTTCGCAGTCTGACTCCCGTTTGTTCTTGGTATTTGATCAGTTTTTGCGTGGCTGCATGACTTCTTTTGAAGTATGTTACTTTCAACTTAACTTTGTTGATTATCGGTTCAACAGGACTTAGTGATTCCTGGACTACTAAATTTAACTTGTGTGCATAGAATCCGTAGTGCTTTAACTTAAGGTACTTACTGTTAGCGTCCCACGTCCTGACCCCTGAGCCTGGGAGTTGAAGGCGCTACTTCGCGAATTATACCCCACGCAAACAACACACTCAGTCTGCTTTTTCAATGTTTATTGTAAAATTCTACATACAGACTGAACATTTTACAATGCAATCGCTTGACGCTTAGTGTACGAGGGATGCAAATAAAAAAAAACACGACATTTGAAATTATTTAAATTTTATTTGCAGTAATATTAGTTAACAGCAGTGTGAATTAAATAAACATAATTACTATTTTTAATTAGTAAAAAACTTATACAATTAATTGTAAAATCTATTTGTATGTGTAAATTTACAGTAGTATGAATAAAATTAACATCTTATTATTAAAAATGTATTATTATCTTTAGCACTGCTTTGTGATATTAATTAAAATCTTATGAAACACATGAAAATATATTTATAAATATAAAACAAAACTTAACACAAAATTGCAAGAAGAAAGAGAATTGCGGGAAGAATTTGAACAATGCTAAAGAATTACAGTCCTACTTTAAAAAACTAATAAGATTGTTATTTATTTGTGTGTGTTTCCAAATTACAGCTGCAAAATAAATAAGCTTAAAATATCCATACTATAAAAAAGTTGTACAGAAATTTTTCTTTGTCTTATTATATTTAATGAACAAAAAGAAGCATACATCATTAACATGAAACACAATTTTATTTAAACACTTAGGATGTCTCTAAGAGATTTATATAATTGAGGCAAAACAATCTACCTTTATCAGTTATTATTCTCAAGTAGCGGCTGGGCTAAGTCGACATCCTCTTCCGTGTCACTGGTGACCTCAAGATGAGTGGTTGAAGAACTAGACGATGATTCATCTCCACTGTCCTCTCCCAGATTGATTATAACCTTGTCAATAGCGTCCTCAGTTATGCCATATTTTGCCCAGTACTACTTTTCAATATTTTCAACATGGTCAGTGTATTTTTTCCAAAGTGATGGTGAGACAGAAGTCAGGGCTTCAAGTACCAATTGATTCAATGCACCAAGTGACATATTTCCTGAAGTATTTTTGTTCGTACGTGCTGTTTGACGTTGGCCCATACAAATTCAATCGCATTCAGATCGCACATGTATGGCGGTAGTCTTAAAACGATGTGATCAAACTCTTCCAGTAATTTATCTATTTTAAAGACTTTTGTTGGTGGCTTCAATCTCTGAATTGCATCGTAAAGCGTTGCTTTCCTTACACTCGTTTCTTCAAAGTGTTGCCCGTGCCGTAAAAGCCATTGTAACATAATTTGTTTTGTGCTAGACTTGGTAGGAACTTTGTCATGTTGCTCGCCGTAGTACGGTGCATTGTCGATTACAACGACTGATTCCCCTGGCGTTTGGAATCACTCTTTCTCTTATCCATTTTTCGAAATTATTAGAGTTCATTTGGCCATGATAATCAGCTGTAGCGGCATTTTCCCTGTACACAAGTCGCCCTCCCTCCAAAAATCCGTCTTCTGAACCTATATCAACAACAATTAACCGATTTTTTTAGTTAATGTTGGGTAAAACACCATCAATATCCGGGCTTTGCTAACATTTTTGAAAGGAAATATTGTTGTCGACCCATGTTTCATCATGGTAGAATATTTTTTTATCACTCTCCCTGAACTGTTTGAGTTGTCTCAAATACTTATATCGCCAATTCACGATGCCGGGTCTTACAACAAGTATTTTCCTTTTGGAACCACATTTTCGCCACTTAAACCCCATATCCTTAAGCACTCGATGGAGAGAGCTTTCACCCCACTGGAAGTTTATTTTTTCCTTTAGCACAGGAAGAAGTTTCTTGCAAGATGGGACAATTTTTTTATTTACATAAAAATCTCACACAGTCTCCAAGATGACTCTCTTCGATAATCTGGCCTTTTACGTCTTTTACCAGGTGTGCTAAGTTTTACGTTAGGAGTTTGCTTACCTTAGCTTCTAATACTTTAATAGTTTTCTCAGAAACATTGCAATATTGTGCTGCTCGAAGTTCGGCTTTGTTAAGAGGCAGCGACAAACGTTTATTCCTCGACTCTTCATCACAGCGGTCAATCACGTTTCTTATTAACTCTCGCTCCCCACTGTGTATAGTTCCACGTTTCTTAACATTTTCACCCTCCATGACAACTCACTTTCACAATTAATTGCACCAAACTAGCACAAACCACACACAATCCGAATTACAGAAACAGTCACTGTTACTAAACGCAGCTTGATTTGACACGCAACTGAACTGATACACCGGGTGTCGAGTACAGCTGAGTCATTCATCCCAAACAGAGTTGCCAAAATTATTTTTGTCGCATAAAAATACTCTCATGTCACAGTTTCTGACTCAAGGCGTAAACAATTATACGAACAAAACCAAATTTAAATACATAGGCCTATTTTACGTATAAACTTGTTAAAAAACTATCATCGAAATGTTTCAGAACTATTCATTGATAAAAAAATACAGTAATTACCGGTCTAGACAGCATGAAATATATTTATTAGTTAAAGAAAGACTAAAAATCTAGGATTAATATAAATAAAATATTTAATTAGAGTAAGACAAAGGTTTAATGAAGAACAAGTTACCAGACAAGCGTTTTACATATAAACGTAAATGTTTACAACTACCAATGAAACTTGTTATATTACGTCTATAAGTGTCATTATGCCATAATTCTTTAAAAAACAGCTCTCCTTGTGCCGTTTATTGAAAAATAAATATTTAACACATTTATTTGTGTTAAAATCTATTATCTATAGATAAACCATGCAAAAACGAAACCAATCATTATTACTCGTTTACGAAACTCAATAAACTTCAATACTATTGAAACGTTAACTGTAAATGGTAACACCCTGCCATACTACGACAAGGTGAAGGATCTTGGTTTGACTATAAACTCGACTTTGACTTGGACTGATGCTGTTGCGGAGATTTGTGTAACGTGTTTATAGTAGGGTTATCTTCTATAAACCAATTACAACTATTTTTGTTTTAGTATAAGAGCGATCAATTGTGTTCTGAACTAATAACCCTTTATTCTAAGAATGCACAAGTTCCAATGGAATTCAATAATTAAACTCAGTATAAAATTAACTGTAATTTTAATAAAAATATGAAATCAATAATACAGCAACGCCAAGCTATCTTTCTTTTACTTTAAATTTATTCTCAATTAAATCTTATTTATAACCCATCAAAAAATCACAAGTCCAGTCTTAAAATTAACAATCAATCAATCATTCAATAATTGTGTCCTTCAAGTTCTCAGTGCTAATTTTGTTAAAACACAAACTCAAAATAAAAATCTTCATTAAACTTCAAAATAAATTAATCTTCTTCAAATATAAAATGAAACAAATAATAAAATAGGACTTCTTCTCAAAATAAAAATCAAACAAATAAAGGTAATATTAATATTTAATATATGAACAAAGAGAATGTCCAACCAGTTAAGCTCAAGTTGTATCAATTTCAAACTACTTATTTTCTGTAAATTTCGAATTGACAAATTATTGAATTATCCAGAATTATCCGCTTGGCTTTGAATTTTAAATTTAGGAACTTGTTAAAATATCTATAGAATCTCAGAACATTAAATGAATTTTCTTTTTTAGTAGGCTATTCCTGATTAAACCAAATAGAACAGGAAAATATCATCAAGTAATTTTCTATTTCAAAATTAAATTCTACCTCACACATCTGCTGAAGACTTCACCAAGTAACCAAAATGACTATTATAGATTAATTAATTTAAACTTGAGACTTTAAATTTTGAAAAGAAATTTTAATCTTAAACTCAACCTTCTTCCCGAAAAATCAATACGGCAAGAGTAGGTTATCACTTCTACACGTACTTCTCTCTCTGAGCACACAGCAAAGAATCTCCCTGAAAACGTGGTTGAAGCCACCGGAAGGATCTAGAAGTCCCTCCCACCATCTAATCAACCTATCATTGGCCAATCAAAATTTGAGCAAACACAATGTCTGAATTGGATGGTACCTATCCAACCCAGACCTGTAACCTATGCTCAATACCTAGATACAAAAGGAAGCTTCTAGCATTCCTCGAACCCGAATTGACAAGAAATTCAGCTCTGCTGGAAGGCTCACAATCTTACAATTCACTTATTATATTAATTCACAATTCTCTTAATAAAATATAAAGATTCCTATAAATAATTAAATAATATAGGAAGCATCCTATAATTTGTAAACGGGTTTTCGCATCTATTCACTCACTCAAACGTTAACAACGATTTTTACCAGAACATATCAAGCTGCTCTTGACTATATCACTCGTACTTCCACATTTCAATTACTGCAACTCCGTGATCAATGATATGACCATAGTACTTAGTGAGAAGCTCCAAAGAACTCAAAACTATTGTATACGTTACGTTTACGATGTGAGACGGGAGCAGCACATCACACCGTACTATATTCAGTCAAATATTCTAAAATTAAAAGATCAAAGATCCATCAAAATTCTAAAACTAGTTCATTCAATATTGAAATGTGGTTTTCCAAGATATTTTTCTGAATATTTTAAATTGCGTCTCATGTAGGTGTAAGAAGCACTCGCTCTGGCTCATACATTTTGAGAATGCCTCAGCACAGGACTGCAGTGTTTGATAAGTCATTCCATTTAATAGTTTTTAGGTTGTGGAATGCCCTACCCCAAACAATTACTTCCATCGATAGCCGTTCCCGGTTTGTGGCTAAACTGAAAGATATGTATCTTGAGCGGTTAGCCGGGGCAGTTCCGGTCTGAGATGCTGTGGGCGTGACACTGGCAGAGGGATGAATGTGAGATTGTGTGTGATAAAAGTTAGGATTCATTAAATAAATAAAATCATTCAGCAATAAATCATTCTCTTTAATTTTAAATAAATCTTTAATTTATTTGTATATTAAAAATATAATTTTATATTATATGTTTTAAGAATAGTAGAGATGGTTAATTTATTAATGTGTTAAATTTTAATTATAACACGTTAAAATATTACATTAATTTCACTACTTTGTGTAAATGTAATTATTTCTTTATTTTATTATCTTTATTATTTTTTGTTTTATTCTTAGATAATATTTATTTAATGTTTTAAATTTTACATTGCAGCAGGTTAAGTGTAAGAAAGGGCCATGCGACCCTAACTTTGCCTGTAAAAATAAAGAATTTTTAATTTCA
Source organism: Homalodisca vitripennis (assembly GCF_021130785.1). Classification (NCBI taxonomy): domain Eukaryota; kingdom Metazoa; phylum Arthropoda; class Insecta; order Hemiptera; family Cicadellidae; genus Homalodisca; species Homalodisca vitripennis. The sequence goes on from NW_025776137.1 coordinate 311,086, forward strand.
TTACGGGAGTATTTTCTGTAATCACTCCAGTTTGAGATTGCTCACTTAACATAGGAATATAAATAACTCTGTGAACAGGTAAATTACTTGGAAGGGTTAATGTAGGACGTTTTCTTTGTGTTTTTTCAAGTTGGATATACTCCCTTTAAATGAGAGCTTGGCCTTACAAAAATTACATTTAGTTGTTTCTTTATCTTGGATAATTTCAAAGTAACTCCATAGTTCACTCGTCTTTCTTTTCTTTTGATCCATTCTTTCAAAAATAAATCGTTCAAGATTATCAGTCCTATCACTAATCTAAATCAATGTAGTAAAATACTCACGTAACGATAATCACTTATTGAAGTGTTCTCAAATTCACAATGCACTACACTATTGCCCTTGATATAGTCACGTCTTCACCGCTTGCAATACTGGAATTTGAGTAATAAATGAGGTTATGTTTTGATGCAGAATCTGGGGATTCACACAGGTCGCGGACCGCGGTTTAACCAGCCAAGAACCACTCAGACGTCAGAGATGCCACCAACAGCAACTTTTTAGTGATTGAAAGATCCACAGACTGTAATGATTTTTTTTCAGTACTTTATTGTAGAGTCCCCGGCTGTCTGTTTATTTTGATAACCAATTGAAAACAAAAATATACGAAATTACAATTACATATAATTTATCCATCATTCATTTTTTTAATAAACGAAAAAACACATTTATTTAATATTTATGTAAATAATAAATAAAAACTGCACATAATAAGTGCAACTAAAAATAAACAATTAAAAATAATAAAATTAATAATATTTGTATAATGAATTATGATTGCTATAATAAATTGCACATGATTGTTTGTAGAATTTGTTTTAAATTAATGTAATAATATAATTATAGACTTCATATTATTTTCAATAAAGTAAATTATTAACAATATTAGTGCTTATTTGACTATTATTATACCTACATAATAATTATGTACAATAAAAAGTTTGTTACTGGTACAAAAGTACTCGAGTTGTAACGGGCAAGAGCTAAAGAGGTACAAGGTACGTTGTTTCGGTTACTGGAGCAAGACCAAGGTTTATAGAGCACATAAAACTATTATAACGTGTGGTTTTCACTATTTTGTGTGTACTTTGCTGCAGTCTTCTTTCAGGAGGAGTCACAGGACCTGGTCTTGGATTTGCAGGAATGAGGCCTTTTATTAATTCCAGTCTTAAGTCGTACAAAGACATTTTTCTCTGGTACATGTTATGAAGATAGAAAGCATTTACAATAAGCATTTTCATTACATGTATAAATATATTTATTTGTATACCAGCGCACAGTTTTTCTCTCTCATGGGTAGTAGCTCAAAAGCTGATCGAATCCATCTACTCCAATCATGTGGGAGTTATACTTTACGGTAGGCAGTGGTTTATCTTCCTCGGTGCCCTTTTTGTTTGTGAAAGTTGCCATTTCATTTTCAAATTTAGTTGAAAGATAGATAACAACTCGTTTGTCTTTCCATTTACCTATCATCACCCCATTACTGTATCTAGCAATGGTCTCCCCCTTTTTCAAAATGGCTGTCTTCACTTCTGTTGGGATGTGTTTCCTGTCTACTCGTAAAGTCTCGGTACAACACGTTTTGTTGGCCAAAAGTTTAGCAGCTTAAACTTAACTGTTGTAGAAGTTATCCATACATACAGCGTGCCCATTACTAAGTTTATCCTCAAGTAGATGTAACATCACTTTGTCTGTGTGTCCTTTTCCCCCGCTTAACCGACATAAACAAGACATTTTAGCATAAGCCCGTAATGATCGGTTAGTGTATACAGTTTTATTCCGTATTTGTGTCTCTTTCCCTTGATATATTGGCGAAAATATAGACGTCCTCGCCAAAGGACCATGGCCTCATTAAGGGAAAGTTCCTTTTGTGGATAGTAAACACTGTTCATTTTATTGTTGAAATAAGTAACAATCATTTCTACTTTTGAATGGGGTCCATATTCATTTTGCGGTTTGCAAAAGTACAGACACCATAGAATTGATAAGAATCTGTTCCTGGACATATTGGAGCTGAAGCATTTTAGGTTGAAGAAACTGTCTGTTTTCCAATAATCTTGCAGAAATATCATCCCAATGTTCCCTTTTTAAATCTCTTTAATGTTGCATTATAAAAAGATCAAAAGCTCTGTAATGTCCAGCCATCTCTATTTATTAGGAACCAAATTTTAGATCGTTTTTATAAATTGGCTCTTTTTAGTATTACATTCAGCACATTTTTCAGAAATTCTATTAACTTTCGTGTTTTTATCGCGTCTTCGATAATTTCAAGTCCACACAAGAGGGCTCTTTTTAATCTCGGCATTGAGACGACTTCTTCGCCCTTCTTCTGCCTGAACTTTTCCTCCTTATTCTTCTGATAAGCTTTGCTGCTCTCAGGTCTCTGGTTATGTGGCTTCTTAGGCCTGGCTTCAGCTATACGGCTATTAGCAATATACGAATTCATTCTCACCTCGTAAGGATCCAAAAACTGTGGTCTACAGTTAATGCAAACATTAAATCCATTATATAATGTATTTATATTATATATTTTATATAATGTGTCCTTTTTGTTCTTCAGGCCTAAACCTCACACAATATACGAGTACCATTTATAAGAGAAAATTTTAAAATGAATCATCATAACTATCTAATCCATTAAATCTTTTATCAATATTTTTAAAAGTTTTATCTATTACAGAAATTCCATCAGCTATATTCTGTTAAGAACATTACTATTACTATTTACAGTATCTATAAATATTGTTAATTTTTCATTAATTTCAACAAAGTCGTCTACTGATCTTTTATTTCTAGCTTCTAACTTTTCATAGACTTCTTTAACATGTTTTTCATGAATTTCATAATTTTTTCTAGTTCATAAAACAATTTAATATGATCATCTAATTACTCTTTTACGATAACATCAAACGGAAAAATTCCTTTAATACCACCGATAATGCTTATTCCTTTAAAGTCTAAGCAATTTTAACATTCCGATAATTTAAATTTACAATATCAATGTTTTCTAATAATTTTAGAGGTTTCAAAATTTGTTCTTTAACACGTTAGCTGCCGTGTCGGACCAATCGGCCCTACAAGTCTAAGTTCATATAATGACATGTAGGACCGATCGGCCCGACGTCATCTGTAGGTTATGTTTTGTTCAAAACCCGTATCGGGGTGTCAGGAGACATCTGGCGGCAAGACTATGAACCACCTGCAGCTGTAAGAGTAGAAACTATTAACAGAACATTCGCTTATACTGTACCTTTGTTGGTGTTGTGTTGGCTAGCAAGAAAAAATGCCATATTTTGTAGGGCCAATCGGTCCGACACACACAAATTTATAAAATCACAACATACTTAATTTTAGGAACATTAAAATAAACTGCAAATATGTAGCGTGTTTATAATAACCACTTTATTGACATACCTAACGTATATTAAACATAAAAAACTGTGTTAAACAACATGGTTTATTCGTTAAAAATACTGTAATAATGTTCTTATTTATGGGTTTCAATGAAGCAGTTTTTACACATAAAAGGTTGACCTGGACATTTTTTGTAGAACGTGGTTATTTTTTACTTGTTCATAGACACACTTTTTCCATCTAATTGGCTGTATCTCTTATACAAAATTTTACACATTTTCCTCAAGCGTCTTTTGTTTTTTTCCATGCCAACAAACACTTCAGTCTCTTTTAGATAATGTTGGCCCTGTGTTCCATTTGTAGGCGTATCTTCCTGGAGGTTCATTAGTTCTATGGTAATGCTTTCCTTGAAGGATGTGATGGACATGCATTTTGGGGTAGGTCCATGATTGTTTTTGTAAATGAGCCATGCATTTACAACAAAAGACCCAAAAAGGACATGCTCGGCCACTTTGTGGTACCACCGTAAGGTTTTACTCACAGGAGAATTGTATGAAGCGATTTGATCGGCTACATCAATGCCCATTTTTAGCTAGTAATCATATACAACAAGTGGTTTACAAATTTTATTCTTTTTCCTGTCAGTTTTTCCTGTGTCAACCATATCAACTCTGTGCTTAGTAGACAGCATCAGGTCTCTTCTATTGTCCTACCAATTAGTTATTACAATGCCATCTTTATTTTCAGCCACAACCATTTGACCACGTTTTAGTACTTCACAAAAAAGTAAATCTGTTTGCAAACCAACTCGATTTGGTTTCAGAGTACCTACCAGATGGGTTTCTTTTTGTAAAAGGCACTTTGCTAGTTCAAGAGAACAATAATAGTTATCAACATAAATGGTACTTCCGGAATGTAGGTAGGGGTCTACTAATTCCAAGACAACTGAAGTGCCCATCAATAAATCTGGTGTTACATTTGATCCCTTTCCAGCGTATATTTTAATGTTATATGTATAAGCTTTGCTGTCGCAAAGTTTAAAAAGATTTACACCATATTTATGGGCTCTCTTGAACGTCTGAGTGGAAGAACAGTATTATTCCAAAAACTCATTTTTCGGGAAATCAATAAGAACTGTATACCTAAGAAATTTGAAATTTGACAAAAAACCCCACAATTGAAAATATGTTGATATTTGGACACTGAATATTGTCTCAAAATGGGAAAACGCACAAATTTATAGTTTTTTATGTATTTACTATAATATGTCATGGAATATTATCTTTTTGAGACATAACTCTTTTAATTGTTATTGAAAAGGGAAAATTACAATGTTATATGTATATCTTCAAGTATTTAAGACTGATTTTCCTTTAAACGTCTCTCCCCGTACTGATTATGCAATCATAATAGTTTTCTTTCATCCATTTTCCTGGTAATCTGTAAAATAAAAAGCTTATTAGGCCTCTAATTATGGAAAAATAGGATGATTAGGTTAAATCAGGTGTAAAAAGATCATGGTAAGAGAAAATATATTATTAGTAGGTTAACTTCGATTAGGTTCGATATAAAAAAATTTTAACAGGTTTATGTTACATAGTCTTATGCATAAACCCCTTTGCTTGGTGGACCTTTGGGTGACTATACAAACAAGATGTATGTATGTGCGTTTAAGAAAACAATAGTAATATTATTATTTACTTTACCTTTAACTCTGTAAGGAACATTTATTCATCGTCGTCGCTGTGAGCCGAGTCCGTAGGCAGTCTAAGCACCTCTTCGTAAAAGTGTTGATGTTCATCTGGGATGTACTGTATCACTTTCGCAATGTCTTGCATTTTCTTGGGATTAACAGGAGTTTTCCCGGTGTAAAGTTTTTCTTCGGGAAGCAAAATAATTATGTTATCATGTCCTTTAGATAGTCTGAATGTTAAGTAGTTGATGCCATTGATAAACTCGCAAGCTCTTACACATCCGTCACTAGTATAAACTAAATGCCTATATTTGCTGATGGTAAATTTTTCCTTCCTCCCCTGAACATCTGCGGAAGACTTTTTGAAATAGTGTGGCCACCACTCGTGAAAGTTCAAGATATCATCATTTTTTACTTCCTTCACCTCAAACTTTGGTGGAGTTTTCTTGGCATTCACAATGATGTCTGCATACTCGTTTGGTATGTAAATGTGGTCTAGGCGTCGAACTGCACGCTTTATAACAGAAAAATCTCTGTCGCATGGCAGAAACTGTGTCCCCGTACTGGGAAGTAGTGGTGGACCAATTCAAACCTATCATTCATTGTTTAAAGCCAAAAAGAGTCTAGTGAGGGCGTGATTACGATTTTGGCCACCGCAGGCGTCGCTAAAGACATGCAGCTCCTTGACTTCCTCAGGAATGGTGTTGATATAGTCCAAAAAAAAGCTTCAGACCTCATTCGGACCTTTTTTAGCCCAATGTTCCTTTTTTAAATCTCTTTAATGTTGCATTATAAAAAGATCAAAAGCTCTGTAATGTCCAGCCATCTCTATTTATTAGGAACCAAATTTTAGATCGTTTTTATAAATTGGCTCTTTTTAGTATTACATTCAGCACATTTTTCAGAAATTCTATTAACTTTCGTGTTTTTATCGCGTCTTCGATAATTTCAAGTCCACACAAGAGGGCTCTTTTTAATCTCGGCATTGAGACGACTTCTTCGCCCTTCTTCTGCCTGAACTTTTCCTCCTTATTCTTCTGATAAGCTTTGCTGCTCTCAGGTCTCTGGTTATGTGGCTTCTTAGGCCTGGCTTCAGCTATACGGCTATTAGCAATATACGAATTCATTCTCACCTCGTAAGGATCCAAAAACTGTGGTCTACAGTTAATGCAAACATTAAATCCATTATATAATGTATTTATATTATATATTTTATATAATGTGTCCTTTTTGTTCTTCAGGCCTAAACCTCACACAATATACGAGTACCATTTATAAGAGAAAATTTTAAAATGAATCATCATAACTATCTAATCCATTAAATCTTTTATCAATATTTTTAAAAGTTTTATCTATTACAGAAATTCCATCAGCTATATTCTGTTAAGAACATTACTATTACTATTTACAGTATCTATAAATATTGTTAATTTTTCATTAATTTCAACAAAGTCGTCTAGTGATCTTTTATTGTGGCGTTTGCCACTTTATTTTGTTGGTCTTTGGACGGACCGGGAGCTGTTTCCTTACAGCTGGTCGAGCCATCTGTTTTACCAGATGGTTGTTCTCTTTCTAGATGTTTCTGTGGCTTTCTGGCTTTTTGATTGGTTCTAGTATTTTCAGGTTTTCTAGATATCGGGAATTAGGTTTCTTGTCCTCTTCTCTTCTGACTTCCATAGGGCAAGGACATCTTGGAGTTTTCTGTGGTCGGAGTTACAAAATCAAAGCTGGCTGCCCGCTCCCTCTACGAACCGGCACGGTGTTTTGGTGTTAATATCGTATGCCTACCTTCCAATCAACGTTTCACGACCTCGTTTAATATTTAGGACCCAGTCTTTCCAAATTCAGTTTTCGAATATCGTCGCATATTGGTAGCAGATCGTGGTTTGAAATGGAAGGCTAGGCTTGCCGGTGGGAGCGGAGGAATTCTTCTACACAGCTATGAGAGCTAAGTCCTAGTTTTAAGTTTTTTTAAAGGGGTAGACGTTTTTCTAAATTTTTTTAGTTTTCTAAATTTTCCTTACACTGCCTTTTATACTCAAAATGTTAAACTTTTTCGAAGTAGCTTGTTTTTAATGTGCAAGTCTGAGCCAAGCAGTTCTTGCAACCAACTGCTACCTAAGCCTAGTTGTGTAATAATTGAACATGTGAGTGGCAGTATTTCTTAAACTTTAGTAACTTATTCTCACTTATTATTTAGGCATAGGTATTTGGTTGATTTTTTTCTAGCTTAAAATTTTACTTTAAACCAATTTTAATAAATTTTTTTTTTTCTCTCACCAAGTTAACTCTTAACCTAACTTTTACTTTCACCTACAGTGTAGCCTGTTGCCTTAAACATACCTGGTACTTAATTACTTGTGCTTTCTAAACTTTAATTAGCACCTTTTAGTATTTTAATTTAAACTTTGGCTCAGATCTGTGCAAGTAAAGTCGAAGGATTTCATAGATGCTGTTGGTGACTGCGTATTGTACTGCCGCCTATGTGTAGCCTACCTTTTGTTTTTAAAGTTCTTAGCTTTCTGGTTAATATTTGAAACCCCCATTTCAGTTTCACCAGATTATTTACTTTGGGTTGGCTTATAATTAAAAGTGTTCTTTTTTATATAACTTGCTTTCCTTCTGATATTTCATCTCTACATCTGATTTAATTAAAATTTTTTAACCTTTCCACACCTACCCTTAGTTCCAAATGCAATTAATTGTTGTTATTCTAGGATTTAATTAATTATTTAGTTATTTATTTATTCTTCCAGCGGATTTACTCCACTTGTACATGTTTTGAGTTGATAAGAGTTTAAATTTTTAATAGCACTAATTTGATGATTTTGTCTACTGCGTTGAATTTATTCGAGTCTTACACAATTTTGTTAATTAATCTTAGTCTATACACAAGGTAAGTGAAGTGTTACTGTTAAATTTATCTGATATTTTTTCTACTTAGAAACATGTCAAACTTTTATGTAGGCCTATGCTATTTGATTGTTCGGGGCAGTTCAAGCTTAAGGGGTTGATTTAGTCTAACAGTTTGCAATTTTTTTTAAAACCTTCTTCAAAACTTTAATGTTATTGTAAAAATAATAATTCTTTCATAGTCTATTATTAAAAGCCCTTTGTTTCTTTTGACTAGTGCCTGTTTAAATTAAAACAGTTAAAGTTAATATGGAGTACACCTTTAGTTTCAACTAGTATTGAAAGTAACATAGGCCTAGGCTTGTTTTGTAATTTTTATGAAGTTGCAGCTTGGGGTTGGATTTGACGTGCTGACATACATATAAGTGATTTAATTACTTACAAACTAAACCTTCTTTCCAAAATGTTGAAACATCCTTTCTTTTACAAACTTTTAAAACTATAGTTTGCCACCTTGAGGGTTCACTATTTTATAATATACCAAATCCTGGTGGACTCTTTGGATTGATTGATATGTCAGCTTGCTTGATTCAGCTTCGGGTGTTTAACTTACCTAAATTTCAGTTTAGCCTAATTTAAGCCTTAAGTGGTTAAATAATTTTTTTTTTCCTTTGGTCTTTAATTTCTTAATTTTTAATTTTTCACTGGGGTTTTTTTTTGGATTCTTGGCCTCAAAAGAGATTTTTTTTTTTTGGGGTGTTCTAAATTATTTTACAGTTTTAAGGGAGAGTTTTACTATTTAGGGTTGTGTCTTGTTCACTTGGGCCTTGTTGAACTTTATGTAGTAGTTACCTGTAGCGCTACTTTACGACTTGCTCCACATATTTTTTTGCTCTTCTACGGTACATTTGCTCTTGCTTTTGATTAATTTTTTTGTTTTACTTTGTTTCCCTCTCTTATTCTTTTAGGTTTTGAAAGGTGTTGTTAGTTTTTTTTGAATACTTTGAACTTTCTCAACCTTTTGAGAGGAAACAAATTGAGTCTACCCCCGACTGATGGCAGCCGACATTTTTTGCTCTGAAAGCCAAACTGATTTTTTTTTCTGCCTACACCTGTTAGTGATACTGGAAGTTGGTTTCATGGTAATAATAAGGCAATGTACTTTATGCTTTTATTTATTTGTAATACTATAAATTGAAATAGTTTTTTTTTAACTTGTACTTTTTGCACACACCACAGTAAAATTGCTCTAATGATTTTCTGAATACTTTTTGCTGTGACTTTGAGGTGTCCCCAATTCAGGGAAACTTATTAGGTCGGCCCATGTTTCCCACCTAAAGAAATATTTTGGGCCTATCTAAGACCAAAGCACCGCTGCCGGGACGTTTATAGGGATGGTTTAGGGCATAGTGATGTTAGTTTAGTTTTTTCCCTCCTCCTTCTTCTTCTTCTTCTCTTCCTTACACCACATTAACACTCTGATACTTTTACTCCTCTTCTTTTATACAGTACATATACACGGGGGGATCAGGATTAGCATTGGCTGTTTAGAGAATTTTTTTTGCTTCGGCAATTTTTCTAGGCTGTACATTGGGAGTGAATTTTATGTTTATTTATTTTTAACATTCCCTAATGCAGTCGCGCAGCCTGCTATCCTTGGTTCGGCCAACCCATTACATTTTACAACACAAGCTTACTTTTTCTTTCCCTTTTCCTTTTCTTTGTCTTTCTCTTGCTTAGTAGGGTCAGTCCGTTGGCAGTAGGTGGAATTCGTCTCTGTTATTCAGCTAAGTTAGCAGCGATGGATAGGTTTAGTTTTTATTGTTGAAAATATTGTTGAAGATTGTAGTTTGTCTATATATTTTTTGTAGTTAGTTGTTGTTGTTATCTCTTTGTGTCTTTAAGACTTTATAATTTTGTCTCTGAAGCTGCTAAATGTTCCAGCAGCTATCTTATTTATTTGCTGTTTAGTGTTTATATTGGAAGTGTTTTTTTTTACTGTTGTTACTGTTATCCTTTGAAGGCTTTTTTTATTGTTATTGTTTTAGAGGTTTATTGATTGTTAACCTAATTTTGTTGGGTTTTGGCCCAGTTAGTTTTTTTTGGGTCTCTTTTCCGTAGGTTTCAGGGTTTTTTTTTTTGCCTTTCCTGGCCAACACTTAGAAACTAGTTGTTTTTTTGTTTTTAAAGTTCCTAATTAAACCACTTTACCACGACCAAATGATTTCCTTACTCCGTTAAGCTCTTCCCGTAGCTCTACAGTTTTTCTTTCACGCCTTTTAAGAGCCTGAATTTATTTGCTCCAAGGCTCTAAATTTAAAAAACTAGTATTAGTAGTCTCTAAATATGGAAAAATAAAACTTTATTTTGTCTTTTCCCACTGGCCACCAATTTTTTTTTCTCAGCCGTCCCGTAGGGGGAGGAGAGTACTGGCCCACTTTTGCTAAATTTTGCCAGTACCAGGTTTTTACCTAATTAGCCTTTACAACACGAACTTGGGTCTGTTGATATTATGATGGGTGTAATTTTCTCATATTTTTAATTTTCGCTTTGGAATGGTCTCTTCATCCCTTCTGTTCCTCCCATCTTTGAAGAAAAAAAAATACAGACCTTATGTCTGGAGTAATACTCTCCCGGTGGTCCAAGGAGTTCCGCCAGCCGTTCGGGGTTTCCATTCGGGTGCTTAAGTGGCCCTTGGGTTCCGGGGTGGAGATACCCGGATGGTGGAGACTTTAGGAAGTGCTTTGGCTAATAAGCTTTGGCTAATAAGTGTACACTTATTTAATTTCCTTCCCAACCTTACTGGAACACCCTCTTGTAGCCTTTTGACCACCAAGCGTATTAGTGATGTAGAAACAAACGAAAAAACCCATCCTTGTGTCAACACTTCAGACCTTTATTTATTGGTAGCTACCACAGAAAGTAGTTAATTTTGTTCAAGTTTTTTTTACTACTACTAGGCTTTTCCTCAAGCCTCTTTAAACTAAAAAGATTTAATCTTGAGTAGTGTGGTCAGTCGGAATGGATTCTAGCCGTTACGCTTTTGGAGCGCCTCGCGAGCGTGCAGGATATCCATACTAGAGCTATTTCTAGCTGTTTGCTAACGACAGCAGTACCAGTTGTAGTCTCTAATCTTTCCGTCCTTGTCTTCCTACCTTATCCTTTTGAGTTTTTTTTCTTTTCTCTCCCGGGGTAGAGGGGGAGGATGTGGCGTTTGCCACTTTATTTTGTTGGTCTTTGGACGGACCGGGAGCTGTTTCCTTACAGCTGGTCGAGCCATCTGTTTTACCAGATGGTTGTTCTCTTTCTAGATGTTTCTGTGGCTTTCTGGCTTTTTGATTGGTTCTAGTATTTTCAGGTTTTCTAGATATCGGGAATTAGGTTTCTTGTCCTCTTCTCTTCTGACTTCCATAGGGCAAGGACATCTTGGAGTTTTCTGTGGTCGGAGTTACAAAATCAAAGCTGGCTGCCCGCTCCCTCTACGAACCGGCACGGTGTTTTGGTGTTAATATCGTATGCCTACCTTCCAATCAACGTTTCACGACCTCGTTTAATATTTAGGACCCAGTCTTTCCAAATTCAGTTTTCGAATATCGTCGCATTATTTCTAGCTTCTAACTTTTCATAGACTTCTTTAACATGTTTTTCATGAATTTCATAATTTTTTCTAGTTCATAAAACAATTTAATATGATCATCTAATTACTCTTTTACGATAACATCAAACGGAAAAATTCCTTTAATACCACCGATAATGCTTATTCCTTTAAAGTCTAAGCAATTTTAACATTCCGATAATTTAAATTTACAATATCAATGTTTTCTAATAATTTTAGAGGTTTCAAAATTTGTTCTTTAACACGTTAGCTGCCGTGTCGGACCAATCGGCCCTACAAGTCTAAGTTCATATAATGACATGTAGGACCGATCGGCCCGACGTCATCTGTAGGTTATGTTTTGTTCAAAACCCGTATCGGGGTGTCAGGAGACATCTGGCGGCAAGACTATGAACCACCTGCAGCTGTAAGAGTAGAAACTATTAACAGAACATTCGTTAATACTGTACCTTTGTTGGTGTTGTGTTGGCTTGTAAGAAAAAATGCCATATTTTGTAGGGCCAATCGGTCCGATACACAAATTTATAAAATCACTACATACTGAATTTTAGGAAAATTAAAATAAACTGCAATTATGCCGTGTGTTTATAATAACCACTTTATTGACATACCTAACGTATATTAAACATAAAAAACTGTGTTAAACAACATGGTTTACTCGTTAAAAATACTGTAATAATGTTCTTATTTATGGGTTTCAATGAAGCAGTTTTTACACATAAAAGTTTGACCTGGACATTTTTCGTAGAACGTGGTTATTTTTTATTTGTTCTTAGAAACCCTTCTTCACTCTAATTGGCTGTATCTCTTATAAAAAATTTACACATTTTCCTCAAGCGTATTTTGTTTTTTCCATGCCAACAAACACTTCAGTCTCTTTTAGGTAATGTTGGCCCTGTGTTCCATTTGTAGGCCTATCTTCCTGGAGGTTCATTAGTTCTATGGTAATGCTTTCCTTGAAGGATGTGATGGACATGCATTTTGGGGTAGGTCCATGATTGTTTTTGTAAATGAGCCATGCATTTACAACAAAAGACCCAAAAAGGACATGCTCGGCCACTTTGTGGTACCACCGTAAGGTTTTTTTTACTCACAGCAGAATTGTATGAAGCGATTTGATCGGCTACATCAATGCCCATTTTTAGCTAGTAATCATATACAACAAGTGGTTTACAAATTTTATTCTCTTTTCTGTCAGTTTTTCCTGTGTCAACCATATCAACTCTGTGCTTAGTAGACAGCATCAGGTCTCTTCTATTGTCCTACCAATTAGTTATTACAATGCCATCTATATTTTCAGCCACAACCATTTCACCACGTTTTAGTACTTCACCAAAAAGTAAATCTGTTTGCAAACCAACTCGATTTGGTTTCAGAGTACCTACCAGATGGGTTTCTTTTTGTAAAAGGCAATTTGCTAATTCAAGAGAACAATAATAGTTATCAACATAAATGGTACTTCCGGAATGTAGGTAGGGGTCTACTAATTCCAAGACAACTGAATTGCCTATCAATAAATCTGGTGTTACATTTGATCCCTTTCCAGCGTATATTTTGATGTTATATGTATAAGCTTTGCTGTCGCAAAGTTTAAAAAGATTTACACCATATTTATGGGCTCTCTTGAACGTCTGAGTGGAAGAACAGTATTATTCCAAAAACTCATTTTTCGGGAAATCAATAAGAACTGTATACCTAAGAAATTTGAAATTTGACAAAAAACCCCACAATTGAAAATATGTTGATATTTGGACACTGAATATTGTCTCAAAATGGGAAAACGCACAAATTTATAGTTTTTTATGTATTTACTATAATATGTCATGGAATATTATCTTTTTGAGACATAACTCTTTTAATTGTTATTGAAAAGGGAAAATTACAATGTTATATGTATATCTTCAAGTATTTAAAACTGATTTTCCTTTAAATGTCTCTCCCCGTACTGATTATGCAATTATAATAGTTTTGGTTCATCCATTTTCCTGGTAATCTGTCAAATAAAAAGCTTATTAGGCCTCTAATCATGGAAAAATAGGATGATTAGGTTAAATCAGGTGTAAAAAGATCATGGTAAAAGAGAAAATATATTATTAGTACGTTAACTTCGATTAGGTTCGATATAAAAGATTATAACAGGTTTATGTTACATAGTCTTATGCATAAACCCCTTTGCTTGGTGGACCTTTGGGTGACTATACAAACAAGATGTATGTATGTGTGTTTAAGAAAACAATAGTAATATTATTATTTACTTTACCTTTAACTCTGTAAGGAACATTTATTCATCGTCGTCGCTGTGAGCCGAGTCCGTAGGCAGTCTAAGCACCTCTTCGTAAAAGTGTTGATGTTCATCTGGGATGTACTGTATCACTTTCGCAATGTCTTGCATTTTCTTGGGATTAACAGGAGTTTTCCCGGTGTAAAGTTTTTCTTCGGGAAGCAAAATTATGTTATCATGTCCTTTAGATAGTCTGAATGTTAAGTAGTTGATGCCATTGATAAACTCGCAAGCTCTTACACATCCGTCACTAGTATAAACTAAATGCCTATATTTGCTGATGGTAAATTTTTCCTTCCTCCCCTGAACATCTGCGGAAGACTTTTTGAAATAGTGTGGCCACCACTCGTGAAAGTTCAAGATATCATCATTTTTTACTTCCTTCACCTCAAACTTTGGTGGAGTTTTCTTGGCATTCACAATGATGTCTGCATACTCGTTTGGTATGTAAATGTGGTCTAGGCGTCGAACTGCACGCTTTATAACAGAAAAATCTCTGTCGCATGGCAGAAACTGTGTCCCCGTACTGGGAAGTAGTGGTGGACCAATTCAAACCTATCATTCATTGTTAAAGCCAAAAAGAGTCTAGTGAGGGCGTGATTACGATTTTGGCCACCGCAGGCGTCGCTAAAGACATGCAGCTCCTTGACTTCCTCAGGAATGGTGTTGATATAGTCCAAAAAAAAGCTTCAGACCTCATTCGGACCTTTTTTAGCCACGCCTTCAGCGTATGTATATAAAACTGCCTTTCCATTGCCGATATCATGTATACTGAAGATGTAAAACCATAGTTTCCGCAGGTAGTTCATTTCCTGGACTGGCATGAATGGAAGGGGAAGATTCTGCATATAATCAAAAGTAATAGCTGCTACATCATTTCTGGTTTTACAAATTTGTGATATTTCTTCAAATTTTTTATAAAAATTGTTAGCTCGTCTTTTATGGACAATTAGTTCAGCCGCAGCAACTCGTTTTGCTACATCGTTGAGGCTAGTACTTTTGATCTTTGAAGACAGTTTCTCACACGTAGAACATACGTCTACCTGAGGCTGTCCAAACCTGTAGCCATAGTTAGTATTAAAATGGTTGAGATAAAACTCATACTTCACAACACCTTCCATTTCAGGGTATATCGCAATGAAAAGCTCGTGCATTTCTTTCTTTGTTACAGATGAATCTAGATAGATTACTGGTCTACTGGTATAATGTGCGTAAATATATTCATCTATCTTGACCATTATTGTAGCGTCTAAAACGTTTCCTCTTTTTAGATGTTTACCTCTCATGTCCAAAGGGGACTGATTATTTTCAGCCAATTTATTCAATCGTGACACGACTGAGTTTGATGGAGCATGAAGGCTTATATAAGCCTTACGATCAGGGCCGCATTTACAAATTCGGCGCCCCTAGGCCTACAGACCAAAGAGCGCCCCCCCCCCAGAGGACTCTGATTACACTGACGTAGAAATTCAGTAATTTTCTTAATTACGTAATTTTGATGAAAGATAATTACAGTAGTATAAATAAATATATATAGGAGTGTTTTGATTAAATAAAAGCAATGAACCAGTTGCAACATAATATTCTAGCTATTGTTATTATAAGAGTGGTCATTTGTATGGTGTAAAAATAAGTTAAAACATATGAGTTTTTAAAGTCTTTTATTTGATTTCAATCAAAAAATGAAAAAAACTTAAAATACAGCTAGAAATAATAACATGAGTACACATAAGATAATTTAAAACATATTATATTTGATGAAAAAATTAATTTTGCAGTTTCGATATAAATACTTTGTACAAGAGAAGAAAGTTTGGTGTTTTGGGCAAACATCCAAATGCCCAAAAGAAAGCCAATTAGCCAAAGGCTCAAAATCATTAAGTCATTACAATTTTCTTCTTTGCTTGGACTCAACAAAAGTACGTGTTAATTCTTCTACGTCCAGGCTTTCAGTGAGATCGGATTCTATCGCCATAACAGACAGTGAATTTAATTTGCACTGGCTTAGAGAGTTTCGTAAATGGTTTTTCACTCGTTTTAAGACAGAAAACGAGCGTTCACCGCTGCAGTTGGTGACAGCTGTACTTAAAACTGTTCTTAAAACAATTTCCATGTTTGGAAATATGTGCTGCAAGCTCTTACCATAAATTAATTGGAGAAGAGTCTTGAAGGATGGTTTCTGTTTCGTATTATTTTCGTTTTCCCTTTCCCTCTCTGAGTTTTAACTTTTTAAATAGAACTTAAATTGGACACACTCATCTAAGAAGCATTCTTCCAAATCATCTTTGTAGAGTTCAATTAGCTCTTTGCATTTTGATTTGATGACGTTGTCTTTCAATGTCTCCAACTTCAACAAAAATCCAAACTTGTGCTCGACGCCCGTGTAAGCGTTTGCCCTTTTGTCGAGTTCTGCAGATAATCTATGTACAATTACGAAAAACACGTTGACTCTGAACATTTCTTTGGGGTCAACAGGCTCGTTATTTTTCATTGTTGTTGGCAATTTCATTAAAAAAAAAAAAAATGTTCCGTTTTCTTGCTCTTGTTTCTTAGTTGATTGACATAAGATTTGAGCGAGTCAAATAGTG
The DNA here is from genome assembly GCF_021130785.1 of Homalodisca vitripennis. Taxonomy (NCBI): domain Eukaryota; kingdom Metazoa; phylum Arthropoda; class Insecta; order Hemiptera; family Cicadellidae; genus Homalodisca; species Homalodisca vitripennis. Next base: position 327,510 of record NW_025776137.1, read on the forward strand.
CTCCTGCGGTTCCAAGATCGATACTTTCGCGTTGCAGAGTAGCATTTACCTTCCAAAATCGTTCCATTACTTCTTTCCAAAAGATAAGTAAGAAGGCGTTTTCAAGTTTCATCATTTTATTTTTTATTCTTTTGACCTCTTGTCGAGTTGCAGGCTTATCATTTATTATGGATTCTAGTGCCTTTATTACTTCTGTGAATGAATTATAAACTGCTTTGAGGGCATCGGCCCGAGCTGACCACCTGGTAACTGAAAGTGATTTTACAACTGGGAATCTATCTTTAAGGATACTTTGGAGAATCTCCCAGCGATGAGTTGAAGCAGAAAAAAATTGTATATCCCCTGCACTAGGTCGAAAAATGCTACAGCTTTATCCGATGCCTCTGCTGAAGCTACTCCAACTAAGTTCAAGGAGTGTGAGGAGCATGGAATGTAATCTGCCAGTGGACATTGTTCCTTCATTCTGGCTTGAAGACCAGAGTACACTCCTGCCATGTTAGACGCATTGTCATAACTCTGGCCACGACAATCTTTTATATTAATACCATGACGCTCTAAGATTTTCAACAAAGCCAACTGTTCCGATTTGTGGCCAGTGTTTGGGAGGAACTGTAAAAACCTCTCAACTGGCGCAGTGTCCCTTCCTTTGAGCAAGACATATCGCACAACTACAGTAAGTTAATCTACATGGACAATATCTGGGGTGGAATCCACAATTATTATGGAGTAGTATTTAGCTTCCTTCAATTCTCGGATAATACTTTTGAGCACAGTGTTGCCCATTATTAAAATTATTTCATCGCAAGTGAAATGTGAAAGGTAAGATGTACTACCTTGGCCTTTGTAGGCATGTTTAGATATATGCTGGGATAGAAATGGATCAAATTGTGCCAATAGTTCAAGTGCGCCTATAATATTTGCACCGTTTCTACTTGAACCGAATAAATTGTCTGATCTTCTGAAGGGGTAACCTCTAGTAGCAAGGTATTTAATGGTCGCAACAACGCGTTTTAAAATTTCACGCCAATATTTTATATCAGATTCACAAGCTTCAACCAGTTTTTTGTCTATGCGGTTTTCTACTGTAGCTCTACTAACATAAGATAAAACCGAATTTCGGTGGGCGGGAGAGTTTTCATGAGACTGTAGTACGGCTACAGCATTTTTCCAGTCATTAAATCCTTCTTCACATAAAAAGGATGCAGGTGCAGGGTGCCCAAAAAGTTTGCAATAAGTACAAAAAACTGATGCCTTTGAAGAAGAGTAAACAATCCAATCACGGGTTTTAATTTCACCATTCTTAAGGCGTTTTTGAAAATAACCCTTAGTACACACCATCTTTTTTTAGCCCGTAAATACGCTCGGAAGCCAAAAAATCAGCTTTAACATTTTGTTTGAACCCATTTTTAACTATGTGTTCTCTAGTTTTATCGTCTATGTTCCACAAAGCAGGGTCATTAGATATATTTATTTCTGTTTGGGACTCTGGCTCTGCCTCTAAAATGTTCGATAGACTTTGCAAGTTCTCTGAATTGGCAACACCAACACAAACACCTTCATCTTCAAGTACATCATCCACGATCTGACTTCCCGATTCTGCTACATTAATTTCTCCAGTAACTGGACAAGCAACACTTACACTGGCATTAACAACACCAACACCTTCATGTTCAACTACATCGTCCAGGTTCTGACTTTTGGGTGCCGTTACACTTTCACTAGCAAGAGCAACAGCAACTGAACAGGGTTGTTTCTTTCCTGTCAGAAAATAACCACTAATTTTCGGAACTTTAGATAATATCTGTTCATCTTTTTGTTTAGCTCTTCTTCGAAATCCAGCACTACTTAGTTTTTTAGACATTGTTGTTTTTGTTATATTAATGTGGCGTAGAAAACATATTTCAACTTAAATTGTTGTAGCCTATACCAAGATAAATTATGTAAAAAGTAAGAACGTACACAAGCAGATTATTGTAATCTCATTATTATTACCGGTATACAGATTTTCAGTGGCTTGAGATAGAGAACATGCGTCTATTGAATTTTCACCAAATGTTGAAATTTCGCAAATATTATGACACTCAAACTGGAACACTTTACTGGAAGCATTAGAACTTTCTTTACATTTAAGATAATTCGAGCCCATCCTTAATTCTTCGGATGAACAAATATAATCCCTAAGATTTATAAAAGTAATTAAAACAATAATTCACCCCACCCTTATTTTTAAATGTGCAATTTTATTGAAAATAATTATATGTTATTAAGAAAATGTCTGAATTTTCGCCCATAAGGAGCCATGTTATGTAAATATTTACCCGATAAAGAATACTTTGTAAAAAATAGTACTGCGTTTAGGATATGTTAAAATTACGATTAAAAACTGTTATGTTTTTATACAATTGCAATTGATCAAAACGTATTTTAACGAAAAAAAAAATGTGATAACTGATAAAACCCAACTTACGGTAGTTTCTGCCGTTCTAACCAGTTAACTAATTTAGACCTACAAATCAGGAATCAAACAAGTAATCTACATACAAAATTTCACAAGTGTATGTTTCGGTCAACAGTTGTTGTGCCCCATATAGGCCTAAATAAATAAAAGTTTTAATGGCAATTAGTTTTGGCTCACTTCCTCCTGTGCCTCAAAACAAACGTATGTAGTGGTATCCGGCAACGTGTCGTGAGGCCCAGGATAAAAGCTAATTTTGTAAATTAAAAGTCTCTAAAACGTTGTATTTATTTATTAACAAACAGTGATGTGCTGCTTTGCTGAGTGAATCTTAAGTGAGGTATTAAAAAACTTCAAGTCCTTGCTTATGTATTTTTTACGCTAGTTTGAATGGTGGTATTATTTTGTAATCAATAAAGTAAAAATTATTGATCAATGCAAAAAAACCTGTTTTAACCCATTAGTGCCCAGGAACTTTTTTTTCTCAGATTTAGATTTTTCTTTAATATTGTAACAAATTAGTCCTATAAACACCAAATATATGTGTATTAGGCTCAGTATATACTTAAATGCTATATTATGAGGTGCCAACAAATGTGGGCACTGGGCATACATGGGTAGGGTCAAAGTTATTAAGCAATTGTAAAAAAATACAGAGTTAGTGGTTTAGGTTAGGTAAATAACCACTACAATTGTATCATATATTCTGTTTTATTTTATTACAAAATATATAAAAACCATTAAGGATTAAGAAAAATTAAAAAATGTTACAAATGGCAGGACTATTTACATACATGTTGTCAAGTTCAGGAGTGAAAGTTTTCAAAGCATTTTATATGACATCCAACAAGACACTGTTTACACTTTTTCCATGTGTTCTTTCTACAGAGGCCACATCGTATTTGTGTCGGGTTAGTTTCCAGGACATGAAGACTGTTGGAAAGCCGCGCACTTTCTTCAACCCGTTCTTTTCCAGTGACAGACACACGGGAAGCTCTCTGACGTTGTGGGGTATATTTCTGGAAGTATGTCTGCACAATATGTCTTATAAAGGACAGTAGGTCTTTGGGATCTTCTCTTCCTTTTGGGGTGAGCCTGTATAATTGCCAAGCATTATTCATTGTAGCATTTAAAAGGTACGCTAGAAGTGCCCAATACCATTTCCGATTTCTAATGCCAATTCTATAGATTGATATATTCTGGTCAAGTTGATCAACCCCACCCATGTAAGTGTTGTAATTTATGATACAGGCAGGCTGTTGAACATCAACTTGATGCTTTGCCACACGACACCATCTCTTGGCCTTACCCATGGGCTGTACGCCACATCTTGTTGAAGCAACAGTTACAACATTGTTGTCATTATACCTTACCAAGGTGATACCTGTTTTTTGTTCAGTAAGTTGATCGTATGAACCTCGTGATTCCTTTTTCAAAACAGTTGCTTCCTTGAGTGGGGCATTTTCAACTCGGTTAGCCTTTATTGTGCCTGTAGCATCGTGCCCCTTTTCTGACAAATAATCTAGTAGTTTTAAAGAGGTAAAAAAGTTATCCATATAAATACTGTATGTCTTGTTTTGAGGCAGCTCACTAAGGATATCTATTACAACTGAACCACCCACTCCAATTTCAGGGATGGTGTTACCTGTTTTCTTACCTTGGTATGGTTCAGCCTGAATCAAATACCCCAGGCGGGTACATACACACCAAACTTTGTACCCAAACCGTATAGGTTTCCCGTGTATATGCTGTTTAGCACCATGTCGTCCAAAGTATGGAACCATTGATTCGTCGATGCTTATATTTGCATCGCCAGGGTAAGCTTGAAGCCATCGTTCATTCAACATATTCCACAAAGGACGTATTTTGGCAAATTTATCTGAGACATCTAAATTTGCATTATCACAGACATGAAAATATCGAAGAATCTCTTCAAACTTGTTTCTGCTCATAGCTTTTGACACAGTGTCATGATGAGTGTCCGGAGATAATTCCCAGTACATCCTCTTCCGTGGTACAATACAATATCCACTCAGAAACAATATTGCAATGAATATGCGCATTTCTTCTATTGAAACATTAAAAGATTCATTACCACTTTGCAAGGCATAAATATTAGTACTCTCAACAACATGTTCGATAATCTCATTAGTTAAAAGTTTTTCAAACATTTCTGTTGGAGTGAAATCTTTTTCGAGCCACGAAGGCCTTTCAAATTCCCTCTCAGGCTTATTAGGAATGTCAACATTATTCCATGTTCTTTGTTTATCTGTTTTTGTCTTTTTTCTTGCATTTGACTTGTGGGAACTCGGTTTTGTTTTAATTTTTCATTTCAAACTTGGGAGCGACTGAGATGGAAGGTATTGTGATTGATTTATATTGTTCACTTGTAAAGATTGAGAAGTGCTTGGTTCTGTAGGTATGTATTGTCTTTGTAAAGAGTCTGATTGTACCGATTTAAATGTAGACACAGTTGCTTTCGGAATTACAGTTATAGGTAATGAAGACTCGCCGCTTAGATTGTTATCAACTATGTCTTGTTCTGTACATACATCTACTTGTACAATACCATCATTTGTGAACTGTTTTGCCTTTAACTCTGCGGCTCCACGCAATTGATTTCCTGTGAAGTGAGTGAAGTCGGTGTCGCCATCGTCACCGCTATCCTCATCACTCAATAGAGGGTTTTCAGGCGGTTGAATAAAAACATCAGCCTCCAGAAAGTCGACTTCATCGAATAAGGCAGTGACTTCTTCAACGTTTAACCTGTAAAGGAGCAAAAATATTACATATCAACCATAAATTTATATCATGCAAAACAATAGTCTTGAATTCAAAGAACTCAAAACCCACTGATCAATCTTAGTTTTACGTATTAAAAAAAATAAATGAATCACATTTTTACAGTTACATAGGCCTCTATTTTTACTACCCAGTGAATCATAATTTTACCAGTTTGATTCATGTTATATACCATTAAATAATAATAAAACACCACCAGCATATATGCCCAGTGCCAACATATGTTGGCAGATTGATGAAAAAATACCCCTACTCTCTTGTGCCCACTGCCAACAAAAGTGGGCAGTTCACTTTAACTACAAATTATTCTTACAATTATTTGAATTTAAGGGCTAAACTATAAAAACATATTAGTTTAAGTCTATGTAAAAGCAAACATAACATTATGATTTTATAAGATTGTATTTGAAATATTATAGTATTACTTACCAGTTGTTTTGATCCATTGAGGTTAGAATACACAACAAAACAGAGCTGTCATTTGTAAACAACTGCCAACTACAGTACACCAGGTGCTTTAGTGAGTGCAGAGTGGCCAACCAGACATATTCCAGCACCAAATTTCCCTCGATAAATTTTTAGTGTATTGTGACGTATTTTAAAATGCAGCGCCCACAAAAGTGGGCACTGGGCACTAATGGGTTAAAGTCGTTTTCCCCTAAAATTACATTTTATTTGTGGAATATTTCAAAAGCCTTCCTAGTTCATCCATAAGAGCCCAAGCCCAATTGACATAAATGTACCAAATTTCATCAAAATTGGACCAGTAGTTTTTGCTGTACATCGGGATACGGACACACAGACAGACATATATACAGACATTTTGTAAAAGTAAAAACCCATTTTTTTACTCTGGGGACCTAAAACGGATAATTCCATTACAATTTCAAATTCGATTTTTTTACAATCACAATACTTTCTCTATACTATAGTATATGTGAGAAAGTAAAATTTCACCTATCACTCTTCACACGCAGACATCTGAATTAAAACAGTCGTCGCATCTCAAGCCACTACACTAAAAATAACTAACTATCATAAAGAACAAGAACTGACTCTTAATAGCATAATATACGATTAATATACGAGTCTGACAGTTACAATAATGAGTAAAAAAATATAAAACCAAGACCTGTTTGTAGTTAACAGCTTATATAGATTCACGTCACAATCATAACACTGTTGTGTTTTCACTTCACGCGGGGACGCCGACAACCAAAACACATACACAGTGACTACTGACTAACAGGTGCAATGCAATTAGCTACTGTCTCGCGGATTGGCTGGCTGGACGAGTTCATTCATTTGTCAAAAGGGGAGTCAACGTCGCACCCCGGACCTAGTTGACCTTGGCCACCCGCCCCGCCGAGCGCCAAAACCACCCGCCGCCGCAACTTCTTTCTTTTGTGTACTTTAAAATTTATGCGCCCCCTAAAATTTTGCGCCCTAGGCCTGGGCCTAGTGGGCCTATAGGGAAATGCGGTACTGCCTCAGTGCGACATGTGCCTTTCATGTCATTGTATTTGAATGATGATGAGTTTTGTTTTGAATCAGCTGTTAAAGGGCGGTGTCTGGCTACCTCATATCTGTCAATTTGGCCTATAAGGTAAGTATCTTTTTCATTTTTCGGGCGCCGTTATAGACGTATTATGGCCTCCTTCTCCTCATCAGTAAAACCTACAGTTTTTGCAACCACAGTCTGAACCAGTTTTCCTAGCTTCCACTAAATAACCTTTGTGGGTAACAAATTCTTCTTTCTCCCTTTGCCCTACCTAATCTTTCCATCTCTTTTAAATGCTTTTCTTTGTTTATCTTACCTCTCTTTCTTCTAGGCTCTTCTGTGTCACACTCAGAATCAGACGGCATAGTGTTGAAACTAAACTTGCACTAGCTGATCAGTTAAAAACCCAAACAAAAATGTATGTGAGTTAAAATTCACGTCCTGTAATAACACGATTATTACTAATTTAGAATAATGTATCAATATAGTATAACACTTTACTTTATATATTTGTTGAACTTGAGCACAGTTTTGACCACAATATAACCTCAAAAAAACAAACACAACAAAACTAACAATGAATAGTCAGTTGTGAGAGGACAGCGCCTCGTGTGGTAGACACACGTACTACGTGAGCACGGCGCGGCCTCTGAGTGGAAGAAGAGTAACATTCCTGGAATGTTATTTTTCTTCCACGCATTGCAAACTTATAAGCATTGTTTAATAGACAGGTTGCACGGGAATATTTCTGTTCTTCCACTCAACGATAGCACTACACGTAAACAACAAAGTGGCTATCTTAACTTTTTTTTATTTTTTTGGGATATTACTGTTGTTCCACATTTGGGGTTAAAGAGTTTTTGTACAGAAAACTATTAGACCAGTAGTCACTAATTCTTGGTCGGGATGACAATCCCATCCATATTAATAACCCCAAAACTTATATATTTCATTTGGGTTAATTTGTTCTCCAGTTTCTAAGCCTACTTCTTCGACTTAGTCGCCGATTATCTAATGTTTGTTCAGCATGTCGGTTGGTCTCATTAACCATGAGCTGAAACCTTCATCACTTACTACGAGTTTGTAATAATAAATGGGTTCACTATCTTTAGGCAAGTTTATATTGTATTTTGGTGTTCTAGAGACATTGAAGTGTTTATGTAGCTCTTCAAATCCACCCTAAGAGAGGTCTATTGGGACTGGATTTTTTTTCTTAGCCCGTATAGCTGGTTGTCGGTTGACAGATCGCCCTCGTCCTTGGCCTCTTCCCCGACCTCTTCCACGGCCTCGTCCTCTTAGCGTTGTAGTGGGTGGATCAGGAGTAGGCCTATTATTCTTGTTGTCATGAGCGAACTAAGGGAAGTTCAGGATCAGGTTGGTGTTCGTCATTATCGAATAAGTAATTATCAGGTTGGTCGTCATAAGGTTGGTGCTGGTCAATTTCGATTAGGTTATCATGTAGTTGGTTATCGTAAGATTGGTTGTTATTTGTTTGGCAATCGGTATTAGGTTCACCAATAGGCTCAATGCTAAGTAAATAATGTACAAATGAGGGCGGGTCCTCTAGATCGATATCCATAGAATCAACAGATGTGTTTGTAATTGAATTATTGTTAGAGTTAGAGAAAATCATTTGTAAGGAGTTAGGGCCATTACCATCTAGCTATCAACATCTGAGTCAGATTCTCCTCCAGTCACTAGCAGGTGGAGTGAAATAACTTACGTTTGAACCACAGTCACTAGCATAATCATCTTCATCATCAAGTTCCCGACAAAGTTCTTTATCTATTTCGGAAGAACGAAGTGGATCGTTATCACTCAAATCACTCATACTGTCAACAAAGCTCACTAAAACGCAAGATACTACACAGTGACAGTACAACTTTAAGTCCACTAGGTGAAAAGTAAGGTTAGGATGGCGTGGTTTTATTTCCGCGGGAACGGCTCAGATACTAGCGCACTGGGTGGCAGAAACTAGTACTACGCGAGTACAGCTCAACTACTAGCACTTTGGGAGGCAAAAAATAGTAAACGCAGGAACAGACCAACTTATATAGTTAAGGGGGGTAACTCATGTGTTTTGCTGGAGTTATGAAGAGCTGGTAAATGTAAATTCAGTAAGTTACACTTTGGTCCCGAACGGTCCGACATGCCAAATTACGAACATTATTTAGTGTTGAAATTTGACATGTCGGACCAATTGGTCCTACACTTTTTTACAGTACTATGTGTATGTACTACGTGAAACGGGTGTTATTATAGTATTCAGAAAACAATACAATGGATAAATATAACATCAATAAAATCTTGGCACTGTAAATGCGAAACATATAATGGGGGCATTATATATGAGGCAGCTAACGTGTTAACAACAACATCATGTTTATCAATACTTGGTTTTACTCCAACAATTCTTATTTTATTAGCCAAACTAACATATTTTTTCTACCTTGATCGCATTAGTAATTTTATCTGCTTTGTCGAAATGAATAAATAATTTTTGAAAAATCTTTTCTGCACTAACGTTAAAATCTTTTTGTCATCTTTACAGTATTTCTGTTGAATTCGCCTATTAAAATACTCTATTTTTACAGCAATCACATCTGAATCCGTCTCAATATTTTGTAATAAATTTGCGAGTTTTTTATCAGATTCTGCTTCAAAATCTTCAATTGTTATATCAATAACACCCGAATCTGTTTTAATGATGTTATCAAACTCATTTCTCAAATTAATTTCATAAAAATTTATTTTCAAACTATTAACTTTATTTCGAATAATTTCATCTACATTTTGAGATTAATTAGTGTTCCAAGTACACCAAAAATATTTTGCAAATCCATATTTATTAAGTAACAATTTGTTATCAACTTCTTTAAAATCTTTACCATCAGTAAATTTATTAAAAACAAAAACACATAATGTCCACAAATATTGGTGGATATTTGCAGTCTTAAATTTAGAGTCATTGTAATAGACGTTTGTTTTTTTTTTAAATTTTTTATCAGTTCTAACGGTGATTTGTCCTCAATACTTCCATATGAATCAAAAACATATGCATCTTACTTTTTTATAGTAACAAATCCAATGTCTTCCATTTTCTATAATTAAGTCTAAATTCACAATTCCACATTCAAATTTCTTAACTTTTTTAGGTAAAGTATCTCTTATGAAAATACCTCTAAAATGTTTAATGTTTTTTACATATGTCTTCCTACTCTCCGAATGTTAACCCTTTCCGGGCCAGGCGGCAATATATTGCCGTCGGTGACATACGCGAAAAGCGCCAGGCGGCAATATATTGCCGCCATGATATTCGTCGTTTTCTTAAATAAATACTACGTCAAATGATTAAAGTTTTATGTTTTTTTTTATTCCCTAGTATATTTTTAGATAACTAATATGAATATAATTGTTATTTTGGAGGTCTATGCATTTATATTTCGTAATTGTCACGTGACATTATCAGCTGACTCAATCTATTGTTGTTAATTCTTTATGCTTTAGTGTAATCGTACTATTGTATGCTGGATTCTCCTTTATTATTTTATTTTGTGGTTGTAAATATTAGTAGTGTTAGTAGTTACGTGCTTAGCTATTGTGTGTAGTAGTTACAATGACTGACAATTTGCGATCTCATGGGAATAAAATTGTAAGTAGCATATTTGTAAATAGAAAAAGTGTAAATAAATTTCAAATAAAATTGTGTAAATATTTCTTGGTAAATAGTGTTTTAACTGTATTGAAACTGTTTATGGATCCTACAATCATCTGTTTACCGGTACATCCATAATGTGAATATTTATTTTAAGTTTCTTGCAATGTAAAGAGTCAGTTGCTGTATCACTTGTTGCGAAGTACAATTATGCGTATTTATACAAAATGTGTCATAAAAAATTTATTTATGAGAGAAATAACACAAAATTTTGTATAGTTGTTCCTTTCTAAATGTACAATATAATAAAATAGCTTCCCACGTAAAATTATTTTTCCTTTTTTAGTTATTTAAAAAAAATAAAAAAATAAAATTTTGTTAATGTAATCTATTAAAACGCTATTTTGTTAAAATTTTAAATTACTTAAAACTACATCTATACATTTCTTGTTGATAGTATATATCTATACGAGTAATTTGGTGCAACTTTTAGGTCATTCTCTAATTGTTATGAAAAGTTATAAATTTTAATCTTAGAGACCGCAAAATCGCCAATTTTAGCCTGGCACTTTTGACTAGTCACAGGGGATATGATATGTGAAAAAATTTTGCAACATCTCATATTTGGTCCTGGCCCTGAAAGGGTTAATGGTTTGTTTTCGTTAGATATTATACTTTTGATAAAATTAAGAATTAATTGAGAATTACCTGAAAATTGTCAAACAAACAGCTAAGCATTTTACATTTTGATGTAAAGACTGAAATAAAAATAGTTCTCAACAAAATTCAACTAAAATCCTGTTGTGATGTATTTTTCTTTATTTTTGAATAATTTATAAGAATTTGATAGAGAAGTTTTAGAAGAAAACCAGATACATATAGGAAATTCAAATTTTGGCTTTTTGATGTAGTTGAAGTACATTGTAATCACGTTGAACCTAGTTTAGAAAATCATTCTGAACATTTACAGAAAGAATTGGATATATATTGTACACATTTTCCCCAAATGCTGCTTATGGATAAAAAATAAGTGAAAAACCAAATGAAATCGATTATATTTAATTAAAAAATAAATTTTTTTAAATAATTAACAGACTTGTTCTGAATATTCAAGACTCTGTAAGAAATTTATTGAAAAATGAGAGTAAAACAACAATTCATTCAAGATTGAAGAATGACTAATAGAAATATGAAAATACAATCCAAGCAATCAGATTACTGTACATGTTGATAATTATGCCAAATCAATGTCTACCCAAATCTCCTCCACCGTCACCGCCTCCTGGTCCCCACACGATCTGCGAGGGGGTGTTCTCAGTGGAAGAATGGAAGAGTCCTTTTACTGTACCCGTAAGGTAGAGTCCCATTATCCTCAAAATATTTGGGGTCTCAAGTAAGCTTATCAGTCTATCATAACAGACCGAGCAATGGTGACGCGGGGAGGGGCGGAGGCAGCACAGTCAGCTGATCGGTCCCCCCGCATCCCTCCCATCATACCCCACAACCGCAGGCCCGTTATGTAGTGATCTGTTATCTGTGTCTGCAATATATAAGCTTTCCACTCATATTTACGTTTACTGGCTAATCTAACAAACACGTGATCAATGCAAGCCTGAGAAATATTTTTTACTCGTGTTGGTTCATCTACTAATGATTCTATACCTAAACTTGGTACTTTCGGAAACCAACAAACCTTATACATTACTAAACCCCGAATTAGACGAACCAAGGACAAAGACATCATATCTGTAGAGAAGACCAAAATGTTTTGAAAATACAATTTGTCTCACTTTTTATGTTGCTTGGCAATTTATTAAATAATCTTGGTGCTATAAAATTAAACGCTTTAGTATAAAGTGTTGAATTAGGTTTCGGAACTTGACATTGATTTGCATTTCTTAATCTTAAAGTTTTCCGAGCTCAGAGCGAAACTGTTTATTTAAAATAGAAGTAGAAATTTAAAATCATCTAACATCACAATCAATACGTGTGCTTACTGCCTATTATTAAATTTCAGATAATAAAAAAATTACTATTTATGAACAAAATAAAACCAGATAATACTACTTTTCGTAAACAACTAATCAACCAACTTAAACGCAGTTTTGAAATATAAATTGAACAATAATTAAATATAACTAACTTACTATTTGTAAAAATGCCTCCGTGTTTTGCTGAATCATTAACCATTCTCTCAATAACCTCAAAACTTTATACAATTTGTCTCACTTTTTATGTTGCTTGGCAATTTATTAAATAATCTTGGTGCTATAAAATTAAACGCTTAAGTAAAATATTGTTGAATTAGGTTTCGGAACTTGACATTGATTTGCATTTCTTAATCTTAATGTGTAAATATTCTCCTGAACTAAGAATCTGCCACCAATGAGTGAAGTGATTAAAACGTAGCAACTTCATAGTAGACACTACAGTGTAGTGATAGCTTTATCTCAAACTGGAGTGATAAAACACGCGCTAACACTCCGTAGTTGCAACTACCCTATTCTATAAAAATTGGAGATACAACTACGGGTAGATACAACTCTAGTGTAGATGCAGCTACTTTTCATGTTCAGACTTGTTTCCCCCACTCCGCACTCTTCCAGTCTGCAGCGGTGAAGTGCGGCGCAGGCCATACAGACAACTCACGTGCCGTTCTGAGTCGTGTTCCTGTTACCACTCGTGTTCTCTTGCTTATCCTGTTTATAGGTATCATGACATCATCTGAAGATGAAGGAGACGTTGATAAGAAATTGGTTGCGGATAGGGAGCTATTTGTAAAAATATTATCAGAAAATACTGTGTTGTTGGAAAAGTCAAGGGTTCCCAAAGTCTTATTAGAAAAGAAGAAAGCGTGGGAAACCTTGTGTTCTACGTATTCCCAAACTACAGGAAATGAAGTAAATGCTACTCAAATGAACAAAATGCTCCAAAATATGAAAACAAAAATAAAAAAGAAATCTGATGTGAAAGCTACAGGAAATAAAAAAATTAAACTACGTGAGTGGGAAAAAATGCTTTTGGCATTATTGGGTGAGGCTGAAAACCCAGTTTTTTACAAAAGTACCAGGCAGTTTTGCAGCTGGAGCATGTCAGTCAACCTCAGTAGAAGCGACAAGAAATGACAGCAGTGACGAGTGGAAAAACTTAGCTGCAGCCGCAATCGCAATAACTACCCAACCTCATGAATCTGAACCTGAGAAAAAGTTGAGAACTCAAGCTGACAACTCGTATACAAGGCCCGCAAACAAAAAACTATTGGCATACGAAACAGGTGAAACAAAAGATTTGAATACGCCGCAACTACAGAGACTTGTTCTCTTGCAACAGTTAGAATTACAGAAAATTCTAATTGAAAAAGAAAAAATTGAGTTACAAAAGTTGAAAGGAGGAACAGTTGAGAAAGAAACTCAAACTGATGACTATTCATTTAATCTGATGTTTAATATGTAACTTAGCGGTTAGTTAAACCCAACTCCAGTTACCCAATAATAAACTATCCTTATCCTACAAAAAAAAAAAAAAAAAAAAAAAAAAAAAAAAAAAAAGATTTATAGCTTACATGGCATGAATGCACCACGTACGTTATGTGCATGCCTGCCAACAGTGTTCATTGAGCTGTGGGTTATGTCAAAGGCCCTGCACATTTGTACTAGGCCTATGGTTTTATTTGTATTTGTATGGTTGTATTTTAATCTAGGTTTTCAAAAAAGTCTCTTTACTTTTTAACAATTTTATTTTTTGTACAATTTACTTACATTTAAATAAAACCCAGCATTTCATTCCGCTTCTGTTCGCCACGTTGTTTTGTTGCTTGGTTTTCGAACACTTCTTCGCCTCCTTCATCCTCGTTACACCCATCTTCATTCGCGTCGTCTTCAAAATTTAAAGGATCTCTGAGGTGTTTAGCTACATTGTGCAGCACAGTACAGGTGACAATTACTTTTGGTACTCTGTCTAGAGACAATCTAACACAGTTGCCAAGTATCGGGAATCTCTTCTTTAACTGTCCGAACACCCTTTCTATCACCACCCTTTCCTTTGCATGAACACGATTAAATCGACGCTGAATATCGGTTTGAGGAGGTTTGAACGGGGTGATTAACCAAGGAGAAATACCATAGCCAGAGTCACCAAGTAAACACGCAGCACCGTCATAACGAGAAATAATATCCCGAACAGGACTCCTTCTCCATATTCTAGAATCGTGCACTGATCCTGGCCACTCTGCAGCAACGCTAGTGAACCTTTCTTGACTGTCACATGTTGCTTGCACGTTGATGCTGGGGTAACCCTTCCGGTTTATATACTCATCACCGAACATTGATGGTTTTTTTATTTCGATATGCGTGCAATCTAATGCACCTACAACAGTTGGTAAATCAAAATTTCTTTGCCACATCAACTTTGCATTATTTATTTCTTGTACTGTAGAAGGAAAATGTATCCAGTTGTCTGCGTTTTCCAAAATACAGTTCATCACATAATTAATGTTCTTACAAACTGTCGAACGGTCCACTCCAATATCTTCTGCTACACCACTTTGAAACCCCGGATCAGCTGTATAACGAAGAAAAATCTCCAATCGTTGTCTTGGAGTGAGTGCTTTCCCCCGAGTTTCGTCACTAGGCGGTAGAAATTGTTCTGCTAAAAAGTCTATATTCTCACTTTCAAACCGCATCAGCTCCTTGCACTTAGTCAATACTCTTCTTTCACCGTACACTCTTCTTTCCCGTACTTGCATAAACATCGCCATTAAAAGTCACGCAAGACATAAAAGTGAAGTGTGCCTATCTACAGACTCCAAAATAATGGAGATATATCTATAGGGTAACTATACTTTAATCACACCAAAAGTGAAGTTACAACTTCTATTCTAGAAAAGTTAAGATACAACTACAGGGGGTAGTTCTAGCTTCTTTTTAATCACATTAAGTGAAGCTCTAACTATAAAATACTGAAGTGGTAGCAATAACTACTTTTTAATCACTCCACTTAATAAAAGACATTTTTATTACTTTATATAGAAATAGAGATGTTAGTGATAAAATCTTTAGCTGTTGAAAACATGGAAAAGACGAATAAAATTGTTCCTGCTTTAAAATCAATCTCACAAATAAATTTTTGCAATGTAACGAGTGGTTTTAAGCTCGTAAAATAAGTTCCTCCCCAGCACATTATCCCCTACTCTAACCTACTATTAATCAAAGCGAAATAAAATGATCTTCAAACAGCCAATGGACAAATATCTAAAAAAAAAATAAAACAAACGCACACTGGTAATTACTTTGTTTTTCAATCTCTCTATATGAGTTTTCCAGTTCAATTGACTATCCAAAATTATTCCCAAGTATTTAGTTCTTGAAGTTTGGTTAATTTTTGAACACTGAGTGCAGGTTTTTAAATTTCGCAAACAATCAATATTTGAAAAAACAATATTGTTGAAGTTTAACGTTCTTTCGTACTGAAAAATCAATATACGAGTACATGGTTTTTTCTGTATTTAATACTAACTTATTGTTTAAAAACCACCAATTTAATGAATTTAAATCCTCATTCATATTATAATTAATTAAGTCCCACGACCCCCCAACACAGTGCCGCACAGTGAGCAGTGTCGTCAGCAAATGCTGTTACTTTACCCTTAAACGTGCCATTGCATAAGTCATTAATAAATATTATAAACAGGACCGCTCCAAGAACTGATCCCTGTGGGACTCCACAGCATATTTCTCCCATTTGACTTATCAAGTACATCATGATCTACCGTATCGAAAGCTTTTTTTAATATCCAAAAAAGTCCCCTCATATTATCTCCTTTATTTATACCTTCATTTATTGATTCCATAAACTTATATACTCTGTACTCAAACCCAACCTAAATAATCCAAACCGATTTTCAGAAACAAATTTTTGTTTTGTTTAAGAAAGTTAACATTTTTTCTTTCATGACCTTCTCATATATCTTTGAAAATGTTGAAATTAATGAGATAGGCCTAAAATTGGAACACTTGCTTGCTGAGCTACTCTTATGTATTGGTATTACTACTGTATTTTTTAATTTTTCTGGAAAAGCAACGTTAAACACTCCTCAGTAGGGTGGTTCATACAGAAGGTTACTGTCTTGCTGTCTGTAGGTGGTTGACACTGGCAACGTTAAACACTCCTCAGTAGGGTGGTTCATACAGAAGGTTACTATCTCGCTGTCTGTAGGTGGTTGACACTGGCAACGTTAAACACTCCTCAGTAGGGTGGTTCATACAGAAGGTTACTGTCTTGCTGTCTGTAGGTGGTTGATACTGGCAACGTTAAACACTCCTCAGTAGGGTGGTTCATACAGAAGGTTACTGTCTTGCTGTCTGTATGTGGTTGACACTGGCAACTTTAAATATTCCACAGTGGGTCGGTTCGAAAATTGTTAAAATTTCTTCTTATTTACACAAAAATTAAAAATATCTTATTTTATTGTGAATATTTTCTAAGTCTATTAAAAAAGTGAAAACGTCAAAAATTGTGGGGTAGATTTTCCTTAGCATCACTGTATTAATGCCATCCAGACCTGGTGATTTACCGTTTTTTAGAGAATTGATTGCTTTTTCTACATCCCGGCTCAAAACTGCCCCCAGGAATAAAGAAATAACTTTATGACACTCAGTAAAGGTATTACTGTAAACCAAGTTTGTGATTGTAGTATCAATAGAATAGTTACCTACCACATCTTTTACTACAGCTAAAAGTATTTATTAAATTCTTCAGCTACCGCCTCTGAGTCATTTATTATACATTGTATTACCATTCATATTTAAAGAAACGTGTTTTGTCGTTCTTCTTTGGCCGGCTATTTCGTTAACAGTATTCCATATTGTTCTCAGATTACTGTTACTTGTACAAAACTTATCAGTATAATAATTATTTTCGCTAGCTTTATACCTTTCTTTAGATTATTTCTAAAACGTATGTAATACTGCTTAAACTTATCATCACTAGATCTATACTTAACTTTATTAAATAACTCATTTCTTTTTTAATACGTCTACATATGTTATTTGTTATCCAAGGCTTAAATTTTTTGTCAACATTACTGTCACTCCCAATAGTAAAAACACAAGGTGATGCGTCAATTGCTTATGATGTCTTTGAAGCGCAACTTTTTACTTGTATATTCTGCCTGTACGTTGGAAGTTGGGAGTGACAGTAATGTTTCTAAAATTATTCTGAATATTGCTGGTCTTTTCTTCAACGGCGAGACTCCAGGAGGGGTAGCCTGATGCCTCCCGCTTGATTTTTGGAAATTTGTTGAAGTCAGTAAACAGTCCTCCGGTCTCGTACTTTGCTACCTCGTGTTCCCAAAGCTCAAACATATCTAGGGCTACATAGCCCTTACTCACAGCCTTCCGGAACTCATTCTTGGTCCATGTCCCTGTCAGTGATCTTTCCTCACTATTGTGATCGCAGTCGCTCGAGCACATGTCCTCCCCACAAGTTCTACACAAAACGAACATTAACCCCTTTATCTGCTTGCCGGCCCGATCGGGCCTTACCATGACGTAACATAGTTTTACTTGATTGCAGTTACGAGCATGAGTTTTGCTCTGGTGGCAAACCAGTGGACTAAATGTTCTAAATAGATACAAGAATGAACAAAAAACATCGTTTGAAGTTGTTTCGTTATTTTTTAGGTTCACTAAAACACCGCGGAACATTATAAACTTTTATCTCCCGACCGGGTCGGCAAATTTATTTTTTACCAATTAATTGTTGATATATTTTTCTTCTATGCTGTCGTGTTTTTATTTTATTTTGTGATTATATTGTTTTATTACTTATTCTCGTTTCATTTACCACCATCGTTGTGAATAAAATTAAAAAAAAAACTATTTTGGAAGTGTTGATATTGGAATTATTGGATATATATATATATATATATGGAGATATATATATATATATATATATTGGATATATATATATATATATCCATACAAATACAAAATAATTGAATCGTAAAAGTTAAGGGCTCTGTGGTGAGTAATGGTAGCACATTCACCCGGCAAGTGAGAGATCCGGGTTCGAGTCCCGGCGGAGCAAGTACTTTTTGCGATTCAATGTTTATTGAAATTATATATATATAATATCTAATATTTCAACATTTATAAAAACAAAGTTTATTTTAAATTGGTTACATAAAAGAGGATTAATACTTCTGCAATACAGATTAAGGTCTACTTGTGGATTTTCTTAAGGGAACCAGGTAGTGGCAATCTCGCCCATGATAAATTTACCTTTTTTTTAGGTACACTTTTTTCAAAAACTAAAAGATATACTGCAATAAAACTTAAACACTATTTTTTTTGCTCTTATTAACATTAATAAGGATTTGTAACATATATTTCTCACAAACTATTTTCATTGATTTTTTAATATTAGAATTTTTTTGACATTTTTTGCATAAAAAGTGTTATATATTTTTTTTATGAAATAATACTTCTTATTATTGTTTATAGTGATAATACAAACAATGTGTGCAAGTTTGGTCAAATTTGGTTCAATAGTTTGCAAAATAATTGTACCAAATGTAAAAAAAACAACCTTTAGGAAAACCAGCATTTTATTTTACTATGTCCTAAAACTAAACAATACAAATAATGTGTATACAAAATTAAACATAATTAGTGTGCACCATAACCATAGTCTGGGTCTTCCTCATTCTCAAGTATTCTACGTTTTCACTGTTTTTCTGACTTCTTTTGCTTTTTTATATATCTTCAATGGCTTTTTCAGCTTCAAGTATGCGGAGTTCATCTTGTCGCTTGAGTCCTACTACACAATTAGCTCCTGCTACATAACTTTTCCAACACTTTTATCTTCCCAACCTCCATCATTGTAACACAATACTGCGTCATGTACTCCAATTGTCAAAGTTTAAAGTCCAACAAAATTGTTTTTGGAAATCCTTGTCCAAATCATGTTATTAAAGGACTCGGTTTGGTTTTTGGGTCTTTCCACGAACACATTTTTTTAATAAATTTGGGTCTGCTTAGTCTCTATATATTGGTTTTATGTGCTTCATCACAGCAATTGGTAAATTGTTAGTGGGTGTAGGGGGAACCTTTAATGCTTTGCTGCGGTTGTACTTACACCATGATTCTACACCTTCTGGACATATGGTTTTTCTAATGTTGAGGACTAGTGGAAGTATGTAGCCCATATTGATTTTTTAATGTTTCCTACACTCTCACAGTTGTTTCTTAATGAGTTTCCATGGTAACTTTGTAGATCCTTTGTAACAGCCTTTTAGTTAGTCTACCTTTACCAGACAGTGGCTTGCCATCCGAAAGTTAAAGTGCCCTTTGTTTTTTTCTTTTAGGCGTAAAAGCTTACCACCCATTCTTTTTTGGATGCCTATACATTCCAATTTTTTTATATCCACACCATCTCCATATACTTTAATGTTCTTGACAGTTTCAAATGCTTTGTTGTCGCCGTTACCTAAATAGCTAGTGTAACGTGCAGGATTAGAAGCGGTATTTGAACGTTAATAAATCTTCATGACTCCATTTATCTCCATGCCGCCACTAGTACCACTATAATTTGCTAGGCAACCGTCATGGGATTGTAATTTTTTCCCCTTGCATATGTTACAGTAATTGGACATGCACTCTACATCTAACACTTTGTCGGTGTCTAAGCTTGTGACTGTTACGACACCGTTCAATGATGTGTGGTCTCTTCTCTGCCACGTTCCATCAAAAATCACACTTATATCATTGTTTCCTTCGTTTTCATTTATGGCATTTATAGTAGCAGTTTGCATGGACTCTTTTGCTACTTCACTAATATATTTTGTCAGTACTTTATTGTACATCGTAAAGTTAGTAGGAGGTTGAGATAGGTTCATAAGCGAGCAAAAGTTTTGTGTACCTGCACGGCCTTTACCTATAATTCTACAAGCATACACAAGTCTTACATTATTTTCATAATAGCCATAATAGTTTTGTTTTGCTTGAAGACATGAATGATGTACTAGCATTGCAGTTTTTGAACACAAGTTGTAACTTAGAAACTATACCTTTGCGTGCTCCTTCCGGTAATTCAAAAATTTCAAGTCCATGATTTTTTGCACGGTTTACAGGAAGCAAATTTTGAAACTTCCTTATTCAAAATATCAAGGTTGATTATAACTTTCCCATCTCTAAAATGGTAACTAAAGTATTCATTATCTGGGGCACACAATTGTACACTCTTGAGTATATTTTTGGACAAACCAGGCCTACATTCACTGTTAGTACTTATATCAGTAGTGTTATTTGCACTATTTGAGCTTATATTTACATTATCTTCAGAAAGTATACTAGAATTACTATTTACATCACTACTAACTACTGTATTTACACATTTACATCTCCTTCTCCCAAACTTCTTTATTCTAGGCATAATCACTGATAGTTTTCTCTTTTTTTAATAACAATAAACTGTAATATACTCAATATGTTGGTAGCTAATACTCAATCAAACTCACGTAAAACAGGAACAACATAACCTAATAACATCACAGAATTAGAGTAAGTAAAACCAGCTGACTCAAATAACCTATGACATTACTGCCAACCTATAGAAGCAAAACACTAACGGGAAATCTTACTGATACGTGTATCAGCTCAGTGCGTCCCCGCACAAAAAACCAAAAATAAATATGAAGTAGTACTTAGATTTTCATATGATTAGTGTCAAATTGTTCGGAAAAAGATTGTTACCAATAATAAATAATAATAAAAAAAATTATTTAAAACAAATTAAATGTTTCACTACCTGGTTCCCTTAAAACAGTCTTCGCAGAGGTAGGGCTCTCCTTGGCACGGCTCAAAGTTGTCACTTTCTTCAGATTTTTTGATGCTTGACGACCTTACTCACGCATAGCCTTGTAGTTAGGTCTAAGGTCTAAAGTTAAGCCCCAACACCCCATATCATATAACTTGCATAAATCATTTTCATTTACCGTTATATTCACCATAAAAACAATATCACGTAGAAAACGAGTAAATAAAATGTTGACAGCACAGGAAACTCTAGAATTCTTTATGGTGCCAGTTAACGTGTTAATTTATTGTTCATACTTGTGGGGAGCACAGAGTGGAACAGATTGAACGGGAGAGCCTTTGCACTTGTGGAGACCCCGCTCTGTCTACATTCTCGGTCATCCACATAGATACTAGGGTGACCTAAAGAGTACACGCCCCTCTTACAGACGTACGGGTATAGTGAGTAAACATGAACATACTGGATTGTCTCAACCCCTTCTCATTGCTGAGAAGCTCATGGAAATGCTTAATGCATGTTATTACTGAAGTGTCAATAACTTTTATAACATTGCTCTGTTAATCATAATTTTTACATATAAATAATCTGGAAAATACACAAAATGAAAAAAAAAACAAAAATTTTCACCCTTAGGGTCATCTCAGTCCCCTTAACCCTTTTGCTGCCGGGAAAAAATTTTTAAGTCTGTCTATAAATACCATTGGGTTTAACCAATGGACTGCTGAAGAATACCGAGCCTTTTTAGGGTGTTTTACACCTATTTACTTTTTTGCCCATATATCCCTTATTTTTCAACATACACTAATAAAAACTTTACATTATTTCACAAAATTAATTATCTTACTAGTAAATTAATTATACATAGTAAATTAACTTGTAATTACTTCTTGTTTAATATATAAATTTGTACTTACCGAAACAAACATTTTCACTTTGACATCAAAGTTTAATTTCAAAAAAATTACCAGTCATAAAATGAGTTACTGCACTAAAAACTACAACTAAAGCCATTCCTGTGTTAGTTCTTCTACAATAATTGAAAGCATAAAGGCCAATCTATCAATTGGTTTTGTAGCATTTGTGGCATTAAAATCACCACATAACAAAGTATAGCATTGTTCTTTGCTAAATAATTTATTTCGCCAAAACCTATTTTCTACTTTTTTAACTGTATAATATTATAATTGTACTTACCAAAACAACACTTTTTTCACTTTGACGTCAAAATTTACTTTCAAAAAAGTACCAGTCATTAAATGAGTTACTGCACTAAAACACAACTAAAACTGTACACAATTACAAAGGTTGGTAGATTTTTTTACAAAAACTAACATATTAAAGAAAAAAGTCAGCATGTATGATTTGGAAGGCAAAGTGGATGCACTCCCTTAAAACATGTTTTACATTGGAACGTTGACTTCTTTCTTTTGCCTCCGGCCTTTGTGCTAGCTGCACTACAAACAGAGCAGTTCTTTCTCTATCTAAAGGAATTTTTTTTCTAAATATTGGTTCGGTCCGGTATTTCCACCAGCAAACAAAGCGCTTGGCTTTCCTGCAGCTCGTCCAGTAATGTTAGGTGAATTTTGATCAGTTCTGTATTTTAGCCATTCCTGTGTTAGTTCTTCTACAATATTGAAACCATAAAGTCCAATCTATCAATTGGTTTTTGTAGCATTTGTGGCGTTAAAATCATTACTTAACAAAGTATAGCCTTGGTACTTGCTAAATAATTATTTCGCCAATAACTGTTTTCTACTTTTTTAACTACAATATATATTATAAATGTTAATAGGCCAACTAAAATTAGTTACCTGTATTCCTTGTAGTTGGATTATGTTATGTTATTTATTTATTTATTTATTTACTCACGGCAATACGCCAATTACAAAACTAAACACAGTTTGCAGATGGCTGTCTGCAATAATAAAATAAAAGCCATCATGACTACAATTAAATTATGGATAAATATATAATAAGTAATATTAACAAGATTGTATAGTAAAAAGTTAGATACTTAATGAAAATAACAAACTGGATAGATGAATGACACTAAATACCAGAAACGAATACAATTGATTACAACATAAGATAGACATCGAAAACACTAATAAGTAACATTAACAAAATTGTACAGTAAAAAGCTAGATCCTTGAATGAAAATAACATAACTAGATACATGAGTAACACCAAGAACCAGAAACGAAAACAATTGATAACAACATAATGATAGTCAACGATAACACTAATAGACTATGAAAAATTAACAATACATACTAGTAACTACTATAAATACGTAACAACTTGAACATGCTACGGAAAAGATAAATACATAACAATTTAAATAATTAACAACAGAAGATGCCGAATACACAATAGCCTAAGAGACGATTAAAATAAATACAATACAATAAACAATAAAGACAGATATGAGCCTTGTTAATGAAATACACCCGAAATCAGTTAAATGCCGCTGTTGTTTAGTATTTCGATTTGTTTAGTATGTGTTTGGATTTCGAATAGATTTCGAAAGTCAGTTCTCTAAGGATAGGAATAAAGTCCTCAGACTAGAAGTGCTGTCGTAGAAGAAATCATAGTTCGCGGAGACCAGATTTCCAAGCTTGTGCAGACGAGGGATGACGCTGTTCAATTCATGGTTGGTAGAACATGAGGGACGGCAGAAGAAGTCCGCGGAGCAAGTCCGGCCGGGAAGTCTTATGTTGATCAAGCGAAGCAAGGCAGGACAGTCCAGATCCCCAACAAGCACCCTCTGAAGAAATGTCAGGTCGTGCAACTGCCTTCTCACAATGAGAGGATTCAGGCCCAGAAACTCTTCCACAGCACGCACCGGCACATCCAAATACTCGAAACCCAATCTGACCCCGACCACACGCACAAACCTATCCTGAATTCGCTGCAGTCTTTGAATCTGACCTAGTTGATAAGGTGACCACACTACACTGCCAAACTCCAATACAGATCTCACCAAGGACACATACACTGTTTTCATTGCTTCGATGCTAAGTCCCCTTCTTGAAGTCCTGATAACAAATCCGAGCATCCGAGAAGCCTTGTTAATGATTGAGTCTATGTGGTCATTTGGGCTCAGGTTGGCAGACAGGATAACACCTAAATCACGTGTGGAATAAGCTCTCTCCAACGATGAACCATCAAGCGAGTACTCAAAGTGGATATATCCAGCGGAACGATGAAAGGATATGGCGTGACATTTCTTAATATTAAGTTTCATGCTGTTCCAACCACACCAATCGTAGATACTACGCAGACTGACCTGAAGTCTGTGGCAGTCATCAATGGAACTAACAGAAGTAAAGATTTTTATATCATCAGCAAACATAAGGTAGTCAGAACTGATACATTTGGTGATGTCGCTTAGAAAGATGCAAAAGAGAAAGGGGCCGAGATGTGAACCTTGGGGGACACCCGATGAAGCATGAAAGGGCTGGGAAAAACCACCAGAAGATCTAACCATTAACATCCGATCGGTAAGGTATGAATGAAGCCAGTTTCGCAACCAGATGACGATGACTCACGGTGTCGAAGGCTTTGCTAAAGTCCAAGAAGATACTATCAACCTGATAGCCGGCGCTGAAGGAAGATCGAATATAATGGTCGTATAGAACAAGATTCGTAGTAATTGATCTTCCCCGTGAAAACCCATGCTGTTCGGAGTTTAGGAGACTTTTGCAGCTGAAACTGATTCGATCAAGGACTAGGGCTTCAAAGACCTTGCCCAGCGCTGGTTGAATAACTATTGGTCTATAATTCTTAACATCCGAGATATCAGAGGATTTGTGGATGGAGACCACAAAACTAGTTTTCAAACAGTCGGGAAAGTTATGTTATCCCATCCTCGTCGCCATTTGTTATGTTTGTTCTAAATAACAATACTTATGCCGGGGGCGGGTGAATCGAAATAAAGAACACTTTTACATTTCTTAGAACACGGCCACACGAGGGGTGGTGTGGCAAGTGAGACTGGGAGTTGACTCCCTACAGCGGCTCAAGGAATGCTCGGACGAGGCAGTGACCAAAGGAGAGGGGGGTCAGGTGATCTCGAGTAGCCAATGCCGTTTATTCAAAATCATACGATTAAAACAGCCGAAACATTACGTCATATGGGGTGAGGTGCACTTGTTGCAAATATATCTAAACTTACTAGATAATGATACAAAGAATATTCATATATAACAATTTCCTCCCTATTAAATTCAGAAATTACAAACAATTCAAATTTAAAAATTAATTGTCCTTCAATAGTTTGAATGCTTCTCTTGATACTTAACCTTTGATCGGGCGCATCGATTTTGAAACGTTATCGGGCGCACCAGGAAGTTACCTCCAGGTTTAGAATTAAGTACAAATACGTTATTCCAAAAAGGTTTATTTAACATACACCCAATAAAAAGTGTATTTATAAAACTCAATTGTTTGTAGAAAAGCTCCCTAAATATCTTATGTAAATATATTCGTTAAATAAAATACAAATGTAAGCAATAATTTATGAAATAAGCTAACA
This sequence comes from Homalodisca vitripennis, assembly GCF_021130785.1. Lineage (NCBI taxonomy): Eukaryota > Metazoa > Arthropoda > Insecta > Hemiptera > Cicadellidae > Homalodisca > Homalodisca vitripennis. Next base: position 353,275 of record NW_025776137.1, read on the forward strand.
TAATGATATCGCACGTATCACTAACTTATATTATCTAACAATATAACTAAACATAACTAATGAGTACTATTAAAACTTAACTAAACAATACAAATTAAAATAAGAATTGAAATTATAAGATTTAAATTTACAAGATTTGAACAAAATCGGCAATAAACAAAAAAAAATATTATTTGTAGAAGTTAGTAAAAATGACAAAAGCGTTACTTTATGTTTTCTTTGTCAACTATAAAATTAAAATATTAGACCGTATTTAATTAAGCTAATGCAAACATTTTGAAAAACTTACAAAAATGGGTAACCAAATTTCCTTAGCAAACTGAACTACTCACTCATGTCTTCTTCGGACGGCACACGAGACTCAGTGCACATGACACAGATAGCTGGAGCAGTGTGCTCTCTGCAAATAAAAAACTTGCACTTTGAACACCGGGTCTTGGAAAGACGATGTTTTCTCCAATCACAGCTGTAACATCTGGCCGATTGAACGTCTTCAGGCGGGGCACTTCTTGTTGGACGTGGATCAGCAATCTCCATGATTTTACAAATTCTCAGTTTTACATTTGCTGGTGTGCTCCTGATAGTTATCCTTGAGCGCATATGGTCTTGGCACAACTCCTTAGCAAGGGTTCGTAAAAAGATTCTTCTTTTCATTTTCGGTTCTTTGGCGTTTTCCTTTAGTATTATGAAGGTGTTTAGCGCACCTATATCCAACAGAGAGTAGAAAATTGGCATTGACCAGCGATTACAAACTCGAGCAGTTGAATAGGACTCCTTGTACTTATCCACCGTATCCACTCCACCCTTACTACTGTTGTAAAATAAGACAATTTCAGGTTTCCCTACAGTTGGAGAGTTTGGGTTGTTGTCAACTGTATCATCATTGTGTAGAGTCGATACAAGCACTACATGTTTTTTCTTGTTGGAGACAAAGGATACCATTGTGCATTTGTCTTTGAAAGCAAACATAGAACTGTTCACGGGTCTGTGCTTTGTTTCCAGAAATGCACTTGGAATCTCCCGCTTGTTCTTTCTCAAAGTTCCGACCATTGTAAGACGATGATCATTCATTAGATCGAAGCATAATGGTACAGAGGAGAACCAGTTGTCCATGGTGACGTTTTCTTCCAGATCCTGATATGGGCTCGATCATGCGGTGCACAACACTCCTCGCAGAATTATCTATTTGGTAAGGACCAGGGGGTTGTCTTGCCGCGTATACTTCCAAATTTGCCGTGTAAAATGTTTTTGCACATACTAGCGCATAGATCTTGAGTCCGTATTTTGCTGGCTTGTTTTTGATATATTGTCGAAAACTGCACCTTCCACGAAAAGATTCCAGCATTTCATCTAAAGTTACAAACTCACTCACTCTGTAATGAAGTTTGCAATTTTCAACAAATTCTTCAAATAAATCCCTTATCGGAGCCAAATTGTCAAGTTTCTGTCTATCTTCTCTACTTGTGATGTCGTCGAACCGCATTGCAGTGAGCAGGAACTTAAATCTTTTGATAGACATTGCACATCTAAAAAATTCTACACCAAATCCATCGCCACTCCAAAGCTCTTCAAGTATCTGGTGTGAAGACTTCATGACACCTGCCATATACAAAATGCCAAATACACATTTTAATTCCTCTGGTGTGGTTTCTTTTTGCGTCTCTCTCACGACTGTACCGTTCCTTGTTACTATTAATCCAAACATTAGTTGATTGTGTAATATCTAAAATCATGGAATCTGTGAAAAACAAGCTCCAAATATCTAAAGCAGTTTTAGCGTCTTTTGCTACACCAACAGTGCAACCCATCCTCATTCTGAGTATGTTTCTGGCAGGTGTTCTACGTTCTTGACTGGGTTGCATATTCCATAACATTTTTCTGTTCCTGCTAATATAAGCTTGAGACCCATCTGCTTTTGTGACAATATCACCATGCAAACGATTATGAATAGGGATAATATCAAGTTCATCAAAATCGTCTGACATATTTCCTAAAAATACACTACCTTCTTCATGCCCTTGCACCTCATTGCCTTCCAGCTCCTGAGCAAGATGAACATGTCCTTCATCGTCGTCAGATCCAGCCACATTGGTGTCTTCTTCATCCGATTCGTTGAACAGTTGTCGAACAAATGCACCAGTAGGTCTTCCTAGTACTTCATTTTCTTCTCTTTCGACACTAAGCAGAAGCCTAGCTAACCTGTTTTCCTCACTTACATCCATTGTAACTAACAATAAAAATTATAAATGTTACAGAACATACGTAAAACTGTCTACAAATAACAAAAAAACTAATTAAAAACTTTCTTTAAACACTTTTAACAGCAATAAATAAAATAATCACTAAGTCCAATCAATAGAACATTCATGATATTACGGAACACGGTTGGTCGCACAGGGAGTTTACCTCCAGGTATAATTGTTACACGCACGGGCGCACAGGGAAGCAGCCTCCAGCCCCAACGTAAATACGTCCTCACACTGACAAAAAAGAGAAAGCGGGCAAACCGGCTGGGTGATCGATCGATAAAGAAAGGAGTGGGGATGGGCAAAACTGGCGACACTCAAGGTCACACGCTTTTTAAAGATATTTAGAAAAATAGAGCAACCTGGAGCTAACCTCCAGTATGCGCCCGATGCAGGGTTAAAGTAATAATTGATAAAGTACTAATATGACATGATTCTATAATTAGCAACAAGTTGACAAAAAGTAAACACTAAACAAGTTTAAATTCAAATAAACGCTTAATAAAACCACAATATAATAAAAAGAAAAACACATAATATAACATAATACACAACCATTACTGAATAAGTACATCTTTATTATAAGTCAAGTTTATTTACAGGTTTTCTAGTGCGCTCAGGATAGCGTCGCATCCGACTTTGACAGGTGCTGTCAAGAACAGCTGATTTTACGCGCGCTGATACGGGTGTAGTACGGTGCGGGGTAGAGGGGGAAGAGAATGACCTTCCACCACTCGCCGTAGTGGTTGCCATGCCAACTGGCGATCGATTTACGTCATGTGCAGGGGGAGAGTTACACTGCGATTGGTATTGCGGCGCTGCCAAGTCTACGTCTGCGCTTGCGGAAGTCGGGGTTGTCACGTTTCTCGGTACAGTTTTCTGCTACTGCACTCGAGTCTCTGTCTAGGGAACTGTCACTCAGACCGATCAGTTGATCTATGTGACGTTTCGTTACAATGCCAGAATTTAACTCTATTTCATACATAACAGGACTGATTTGTTTATTTACAATACCTTGCAACCATTTGTTGTTTGACCTGTAATCTCGCATTAATACAGTTTGACCTGGATAAACTACCCTAGTAATATTTTTATTAAAACTATTTTTGCTCTCCTCTTGTTTCTTATTTACAAACTGGGTAATGTTTGGTCTCAATAGATCCAACCGGGTGCGCAGTTTCCTGCCAAACATTATCTTGCTTGGTGTTTCATTGGTAGTACTATGTACAGAGTTACGGTAGTCAAACAATATCCTACTCAAGGCTACGCTAGCATCTGCGTTGTCATGAAATGCTCGCTTTAATTTGTCTTTAGCAAATTTCACGCTGTTTTCTGCTTGACCATTACTTTTTGGATGATACACAGGACTGAAAGTATGTTTTATACCGTTCATTTCCATGAACTGTTTAAACTCCGATGAGGTAAAGGGTGGTCCATTGTCAGAATGTAAATTAACAGGTAGACCAAAGCGACTAAATAGCTCTCTTAGAAAACTTATAGCTAGTTTAGCGGAAGTTGAACTAACTTCGCCTACTTCTAACCATTTTGAGTGAGCGTAAATGACGATTAAATACATTTTATTTTTAAAAGGTCCTAGGTAGTCCACATGAATACGTTCCCAGGGAGCGGAAGGATAATGCCAAACATGTAATTGACTCCTTGACGGGTTGTTCCGTTCCCGGAGACAGGAAGAACAACTGTTAGCCATATTTGTGATCTGTTCATCAATACCGTTCCACCAGACGTAGCTGCGTGCTACCGATTTCATTTTCACAATACCTAAATGACTAGAATGAAGCTCTTTAAGTACATAATCCCTTAAAGTTACTGGTACGACTACTTTATAACCCCACATAATTACTCCAAATTCAACTGTCAGTTCGTTCTGTCTCTGGAAAATACGGAGTAAGCTCTTCGCTTCCCTCAGGAATGACATTAGGCCAACCGTGTATAATGTAGCCATACACTTTACTTAAAACTGGATCTTTCTGTGTATCTGATTTTACATGTTCAAAAGTCAAAGGTAATGAGCTTTCTTGAATACAATGTAAATATGTACCTTGCCACGCAAACTCATCAGTAGCATTGTTGTGATTGACACTTAAAGGCAATCTAGATAACATATCTGCATTATTTAGTTCCGTCTTTACGTATTGAATGTCAAATTCGTAACCGGACAGGAACAAAGCATATCTTTGCATGCGACCGGCAGCAAAGATAGGTAACCCTTTTTTATTTCCAAAGATACTTAAAAGAGGTTTGTGATCAGTGTACAAAATAAATTTCCGACCGTACAAGTATTGATTAAACTTTTTGACTGCAAATACGATAGCCAGAGCTTCTTTCTCTATATGTGAATAGTTTCCACTCAGCTTGTGAGAGTGTGCGTGACTGATAGGCTATTGGTTTCTCTATACCACCTGGTGAGATAACACTTAGGACGGCTCCCAAGCCAACTGAACTAGCATCTACGGCTAACTTCAAAGGCAAATTAGTGTCATAATGTGCCAAAATTGGTGCGTTTGAAAGTAACTCTTTTACTTTGTCAAAAGCTGCGATACAATTCTTATCAAAATTAAAAGGTGTGTCCTTCTTAAGAAGACTGTACATGGGACTTAGTATGGTGGAACAATGTGGTATGAACTGAATAATAAGGTTCTAACTGAAAACAAAAGTTTAATTTTTTAAAAGAACTTTAATCATTTACCACTAACTAATTGAATAATTCAAACTTTTAGATGATATAGCATTTAAAAAATCTACAAGCAAGTTATTTGAGCCTGAAACAATTTCAAACCGATATGTCAAATCTTTGATGCTCCCTCCTGAAAATTTTAGGATTGTGCACTTAGTACCCTTTTATTCTAAACCCACGTTTAGGTAATATTTTTTATTCAAGGACAAACAGAAGAGAATGATGAAGTGGAATAAGTGTCATCTTGATCCATCTAACATTCGTACAAGGGCATCAAACATTGTGTTGCGATTGCCCGGGTCTAGAGGTGAGGCTCGAAACACTAAAACTGAAATTGATTGTTTTAATTTTATATTTTGATGATGATGTTATAGAAATTATAGTAAATGGAACTTACATTTACATATCAGGTATAAAAGACCAATTTGAGCATGAAAGAGATGCAAGACCAACAGATAAGACTGAAATTCGTGCTTTTATAGGAATTCTACTTCTCTCTGGTTGTTTGGGCAGTTGAAGGAAACACACAAAGCATTTGGGACAATAATCGTGGAAGTGGCGTAGAATCGTGTTACTTGACAATGAGTGAAAATAGTTTTCAGTTTTTAATGAGGTGTATGCGATTCGATGATATTCGAGATCGTCCACAAAGAAAGCCTGTAGATAATCTAGCACCTATTAGATCGTTTTTGAGCTGATTGTGCAGAAAAATCGGACGTTCTTCACACCCTGTGAGTATTGCACTGTTGACGAACAATTGAAGTTTAGAGGCAACTGCCAATTCAAGATTTACATTCCAAGTAAACCAGGAAAATATGGGATCAAGGTTTTTGCCTTAGTTTGTGCAAAAACCATGTATATGTGTAATTTAGAAGTTTAAGTGGCTAAGCTGCCTCCAGGACCTTTCAATGTGTCACAGTCTGCAGAGGACGTAACAATTCGAATTTGTGAGCTAGTTGCAGGAACAAATCGGAATATTACAATGGACAACTGGTTTACTTCAATACCTTTGGCTGAAAAAATTATTTGAAGAAAAACAGTTGACTATTGTTGGTACGATGAGGTCTAACAGAATTGGCATACCCGAAGATCTTAAGGCAAATAAAAGCCGAGAATTAAATTCCTCAATATTTGCACATCACAAAACAAAGACTCTTGTCTCTTATTGCCCGAAGAAAAATAAGGCAGTCGTCCTACTCTCGACAATGCACAGTCACCAAACCATTGATCTAGACAATGGGAGTTGAAAAAGCCAGAAATAGTTACATTCTACAATCGTACAAAAGTTGGAGTCGATGTAGTTGACCAAATGTGTGCTAAGTATGATGTATCAAGAAACACCAAGCGCTGGCCTATGGTAATTTTTGTGGGCTTGTGAATAATGCAGCAATAAATGCTTCACGCATCTACAAGTTCAACAATATGGACACTTCAATGCCTAGAAGGGAATTTCTAGACCATCTTGCTTGGGAACTTATTCATCCCCAGATCAGAAAACGCCTGGAATCCTCAGTGTGAAATGAAAATTCGAGCTAGGCGAATTTTGGGAATAGAAGAACCTAGACGTCAACCTATCCCACAAGACAAGAGAGTAGGCCGTTGCTATTTATGTGGCAGAGCACGTGATAAATCTACACGGAAATGCTGGTTACAAATGTGGCTACAAGATTTGCCCTGACCACTTTTCGCTTGTTTGTCATTCCTGTCTCAACAGTGAATGAAGAGTTTTATGTCTACAACAAAAGAACCTTATAATGTAAATTCAAGAGCTTTTGTAAAATGAAAAAGATTCAGAAATGTACATATAATCGTAAGATATAGACTTTTATGTAAATAATCAATTTAAAACTAATTTATATATTTTATTGATTTTGTAATAAACTTATAAGTGAAGTATTTTTCCATCATTCATGTCCTGAACTGTTATATATCATATGTGATGTAACCCTGAAATGTTTTGTGTTCAATCATTGAAAAGAGAGCGAGCGATCTAATTGATGAATTACATGTCACGTTTGCATTCTTTTTAATTTAAAGAAATTTCTGCCTTTTCAGGGAACTCAATTGTTTTATTAAATTTCGTTTAGTTGAGGCTACTGAGTGACAGCTGGCATGGTAATTAATGAACGTATACAAAGATTTTCTTGCTGAAGGATAAGACAGAGATCCTCCCCTGCAGATTAGAGAATTTTCTTCTGGCTGGTGGTTCCTCATACTTGGGGACAAGTATGGTTTTAAGGTGGGGTGAGTGTGACGACCCAGCATATTGTTCTAAGACCAGACCGGTAACATCGTATGCGGTCTTAATCAGCCAATTTAAAATATTAAATTATCAGTAATATATTTTATTTTTATTCAGCATAACATCTAATTGTAGTAACAAGTAATGAATATATGCAGTCAGACGTATTAGGTTAAGCAGTGCAGGTGAAGAAGATATATAGTTTAATTCAACACATGAATTGTAATTCCAGGTCTGTCACCAGTAAGCCTGGTAACTTTCCATACTCAGAGCAGCTGCGCAGTTACTGGGTGGTAGACAAGCAGGAATTTTGCTGAGGTAGCGTCTGGTACAACGCTGCTCCCTGGAGTTCTGAGTGCGGAGTCGCAGTCGTGCCGGGTTTTTTTAATCGCTCTCTCTGCCGTTCTAAATTTGTACCTGTTGAACTGGTTTTAAATTATGTAACAAAGCTTAAATTGTTTTCACAATAAAGTAAATTGTTTTATTTGGCCAACCTAGGACAGCATTTTTATTACAACAACCTGATTGATCCGGGCTAGTTTTCATCACCGTGTCCGAGTTAGAACCCGAGAACATTTAAAATTGAATTACTTGGGGTCGTCATGCCACATTGTATTAAAATATGGTTAATACGTACGTTAATAAAATACACAATAAAAAATCGAATATTTTAAATCTTATATACGCTAATTAAATTTTTTGCAAAATATATGTTTTAATTTCGTGTTTTGTGGTACTTTTATGTATTAATAAACAATACATTTTATTTGCAAAATGTTTCACTCTTATTTATACAACCTGGTCTTTTTGACTGTGCGCGAGCATATTAGATTTTTTTTTGTGCAATTAATCCAGGGTTAACATTTTAAGTATTTCTACTAAACGAATAGACTTCATAGTAGAGTTTAACTACACAAGTTATGGTTTAATATGATTATATCATGCATAATCTTAATATTTATTTCGGTACTAAAATGTGTTATGTTTGGTAAAAGTCTTGTGTTTGGTATTTAGCCTATTTGCATTTTAAACATACGACTTTTTGGAACTTATATTTAATGCAATCTTACATTGTTTCAGAAAATGATGCAAAGGGGAAAATTGATGGTCGAATTAGCTGAAAAAACTCTGTCTCTTATACTGTCTCGTAAATGTGACCCTACCAGCTGAAAATGAAGTGAACTCAAACGTTGCTGAAAACTTATAGGAAGGTAACCTATAGATTGTTACAACCACATCCTTCATCTTCATTAGGATTAATGTGCTATTTATATCTTGTAAGGTTTTAAGGGATCCTTGTAGTCAAAAAATTAAAAAAAAAAAAAAAAAAAAAAAAAAATTAAATTTTAGTTTTTAAAGTTTTTTTGATTCTACATATATTTTCGAGCAGTTTGATATATAACACTTTGATATTTAATGTGTATTTACACTTTAAAAATTATTTAAAGAATGCCCTACCAACCTAGATTTTCCTTACCTCTTAAATCTCACTTAGCCATCGTGTCAGAACAATCCCATGATTATTTATAGTAATAATACTGTCAGTTATATCTTCCATCTTTAATCTATGTAATGTTACCTTGGTCTATTCAAGCTTTATGCTTCAACAATCTGCTTCCAAACATATGGTACTGTATTGTTGATTCACTGAGTTTGGTTATGTTTGCTGTTGACATAAATCTTTACGTAGTGTTTTGTTAATTTGCCTTTTAAAGTTGTGTTACAATGCCTAGAAATAAAAAGTTTGGCAAGAACAAGTTTAAAGGGAACCGATTTACTCTTGGTAAAGTCGCTACTAATAATAGTACCAGTTCAAACGACATTTTACCTTGTGAGTCATAGCCTAGCCTAGGTACAACTGAGGAATCTTCAACTTCTGATCTGAACAATTCTGCCTCTAAAAGTAAATTGATATATTTACCTATGTGTGGAGATGACAGTGAGTACTTATCCAGTAAAAATACAAAAGGAAATTATATTGTAAATCTAGAAATTTTAAAGAACCTATTTCTTTCCTCAACAAAGTGTGTCGACTGCAACAATCTTGGGTTACAAATCGTTGAAATCCCAGAAAGCCATATGGGGCTTGCTGTAGAACTAGGTTTGGTTTGTAATGCATGTGGCTATGAAAACTACTTTTACAGTAGCAGTAAAACTGAAAAGGGCTTCTTTGATATTAACTTACGCTGTGTTTATGGATTCCGATCCATAGCTAAAGGGAAGACTGAAGCGGATATGTTGTGCGCAATCATGGATCTTCCAAAGCCACCCAGTAGGTTTCAGCTTTATAACGAAATTATTCATGAAGCTACTGAAGGTCATAGCTGAGGCTAAAATGACCCAAGCTGCCCAAGAGGCTGTATTAGAAAATGAAGGGGAGAAAGATATCACAGGTGTATTTGACGGTACGTGGCAGAAGCGCGGCCACACATCCCTGAATGGTGTATTTTCCGTAACAAGTATGGACACTGAGCAAGTTTTAGATGCAGTTGTTCTATTTAAATACTGCCCTTGTAATAAGAAAACTAAAACTACTGAATCCCACCGAGAAAAATGTAGCAATAACTATAACGGATCGAGCGGAGGCATAGAGGTATCAGCAGCAATTGAGGTTTTCAAGCGATCAGACGAAAAACGGGGGTGTTAGGTATATAAAATATCTAGGTGACGGTGACAGCTCTGCTTTTTCATCTGTTTAGCAGGCCAAGCCATACGGTGATAATATCCAAATCAGCAAGTTGAAGTGTATTGGACACGTCCAAAAAAGGATGGGTAGTCATTTACGGAGATTAAAAACCAAACTACGAGGCCAAAAGTTAAATGATGGGAAACCTATTTCAGGACGTGGTAGGCTTACTAATGCAATTATTGACAGTATTCAAACATGGTGTAAGGAGACAAGGGTGTGCTCATGCGCATGTGGGCGGAGCCACGATATTAAGCGTGGTGACGTCAGCCAGTCCGCAGATCTCACTAGTCGCCACGCGCCGGCCTACTCCGTTCCACGTGGTTGTTGTTTACTGCTGTTTGTACGGTGTTTGTCTATTGTTTTTAGTGGTTCGTTCTTCAATGTTTATGTTACTTTAATTTTAAAACATTAACTTTATAATGCCTGGGTGTGCAGTGTTTGGTTGCAATAACTACTACCGCTCTACAAAAGGAACTAATTTGATGTATTACACGTTCCCCAAAGATGAAGATTTGGCAAGGCAGTGGATTCGGAGGAAAGATAAGGTAAATATTGAAAGAGCCAGAATTGGTTCATTTTAAAGGTGACTGTTTTTTCAACCATTGCAACAAAAGTATTGTAAGGCAGCAGCGATACAATATTAAAGAGAGAAAACAAATAATCAAAGAAGTTTTGGAAAATGTTTCTAATGTAAATGATCAGTCTTTATGCGAAAACAGTAAAAAGTCGTTTGGTAGTTCTGTCGATGTCGATCCTGATAGTCCCGTTGAGATCACACATAACTGTATTGATATTGAAAAAAAAAATCCTTGCAGAAAAAAACTGTAAACAGATGAAATTCTAAAATTAAAAACTAAAACCGAGGAGCTTGAAGTTGAAAAGGCTTCTGTCTACTGTCAACTAAAGGATGTTTAAAAATCCACCAATGTTGATGTCAGTGCCAAAGAAATTTTGAGTAAAGTATTTTCGACTGGTCAAATAAAGGTTTTAAAACGAGTAAAAACGTAAAATAAAATGGAGCCACGAAGATATTTGTTGTGCGATAGCATTAAGGAGCGTTAGCGCAAAGGCCTACCGGTACTTAAGGAACAAATTAAAGTATCCCTTGCCGGGTCTGAGTTCTTTACGAAGATGGGTTTCGTCATTTGAGTGTAAACGAAATGTTGAAAGAAGTTTTATTGGTTATGGAACACAATAAAAGTAATTTAAGTGAACTACAGCAGTTTGTTGTTTTATCGTATGATGAAATGAGTATTAGTAAACAAGTATGTTTTGATCAGAAAACCGAATGTGTTTTTGGACCTTATAATCACGTTCAAGTCGTAATGGCGAGGGGGTTGACTAGAAAATGGAAACAACCTGTTTACTACGATTTCGACAAACCCATGAACAAAGGAGTCTTGTTCGAAATAATAGAATCCGTTGAAAGGATTGGATTTAAAGTCATTGCAGTAACGTCTGATTTGGGCGGTGAAAATCGATCTCTATGGAAAGATTTACAAATATCCCCAACAAGCAATTCATTTTCAAACCCATACGACGGTTCGCGTCAAGTGTTTGTTTTTGCAGATGTACCACATTTATTAAAATTGGCAAAGAATCACTTATTGGAAAAGGGCTTTGTAGTTTGCGGCAATGAACACATAACTAAGTCATGTCTTGAACAATTACTACATAAACAACAAGTGAACATTTATTTCCTAAGAACAAACAAAATTTCAAACTAGCTGCTCAACTGTTATCGAATGAAAATGCAAATGCCTTACGATTTTATGGTTGTAAAGGCCTACTAAACGGCAACTGGAAGGATACGGCCGATATTTTACAGATGTTCAATGATTGGTTCGATGTAATGAACTCTAGTATCCCATATACATCGCTAAAAGAAAAATGCGCTTTTGGTGTACATTTACCTTACCAAAAGAAGATTCTAGATGACATGTCCAATTTTATTAAGCAGTCTCTTGTGTTCGGTCATAAAAAGAAACTACCTTTTCAGACAGGAATTTTGGAAACGAATAAATCCCTGATAGATTTGTATAGCTATTTAAGTGAGTCTCACAACTTTCAATACTTGTTAACTTCGAAAGTTAATCAAGACGTAGGCTATTAGAAAACTTCTTTTCATTCATCCGAAGTATGGCCCGTACACATGACCATCCTGACGCTATTCAGTTTCTGTATAGAATGCGGTGGTTTATTATGGGAAAGCATTCTACAACAGTGATGTCAGTGAAACATAACACTGAATCCGACAATGAAGAGTGTTTGGCCAGCAGTGACATCACAACACATGCAACAGATGAAGAATGTGCATCAGCTAAACAACGTGCTCCGCTTATCCAACAACGAAATGACGAAGAGAAAGAAGGCTCATGGGATTTATACGTTACACATCAAGTAGAGTCCGAGAGCGCCATACAATTGGATGAAGACACTGATAAAATGAAAATTGAAAGTCTGAGATACGTAACCGGGTACGTGACAATCAAACTGCAGAAGAAGTATCCCGCAATAGGTACGAAAGGCACCTGTGCAAGTCAAGTTACATAAGAATTTTCGTGGATAGAAACAATGTCCAAAGGATGGCTAAATATCCCAAGCAATGAATTTTTTGAGTGTTCAAAAATTGTGGAAGAAAATTTTAATGTTTCATGGGTTAAAAAACTTGCGTAAGGAATGCAGTGTAATACAAAAAGTTAAAAATCTTACTGACCAAAAAATAAGTCACCTTAAAATCCCTGATGAAGCTGTAAGTGTTTAATTTTAGTTAGAAACTATTTAAGACTGCGACACATAAACAAATATGTTCTTAATTAAAAAGAAGAGGTCCAGAAGAAATGTTGAAAAAAAGTTGTAAAGTTTAAAACTTAATTTTTACTATGTGTGACTAATTTATGTTTCATTTGTGTTATCATAGTGTTTTTATTCCTTTTTGACATGAAGGTTATTTACTATTTAAACATTTTAGACAGTTATATTTCTGTTGCAATAAACACTTATTTTTCATAAGTATTTTGATATGCAGTATGTAATTTATAAAAATAAAACTGTTATAACAATATAAAGCGAAATTTTCATCATTGATTTGAAACTTTAAGATTTAATGTCTTGAGTTCATAGAAAATAGGTATAAGTGTAACAGCTTTTGAACACGGATATTGTGAACATTTTATTAGGAATAATGAAAATAAAGCTTAACATGTTAAGAAACATTTTTTTGCAAACTCTAACTTTACCGTCCCCCACTTTTAGGTAGTATCTGAAAGACACATTTTTGCGAGAATTCTCAACATCAGTCGTACTTCGCCGATAGTTGGGCTGTGATTTTTCTACCAGTGATACAATTACAGCTCGCTTTGCTTCCCAACTATCTACGTTCTTCCAGAAATTTGTGTAAAGTTGGTTTCTGTCCAGATCTGTTACGTTGTCATAGCTATAGTTCGTACCATTTTTGCATCTGCATCGATCTTTCACCTCTTCCCCTTTCCTTTCATTATTGAACTTGTATTTTCTGCCATCTTCACTTTCTTGTTTCTTCAACCCTAAATAAGGCTCCCCTCTTTTTCTTTTAACAGAGTTAACATTCCTTTCGCAGTCCCTTGGATTTGCATTTTCTCCTTTCCTTTTTTCTTGTATGCCTCCTATAGACTGTTCCACCTGACCACGGTTCTCTACTATATAATCTTCTTCCTCTTCAACCATTGGAGCAGTACTATTCTCATGAAACACGCCAGCTTCTTCAACGGTTTGTTGATTGTTATCAGTGTTATCTAACCTGTTAACCAAACTTTGGGGTTTTACGGCAATGATAGGAGGAGAAATATTTTGTTTTTCACGTACTTTTTTCAATACTTTAATTCTTTTTGAAAAGCAGGATTCTTCATCACTAGAGCTTGAACTAGGCTCATAAACATCTTAATCAGAAAAAAATAAGGGATCATTTATAATTTTCTGAACTTTTTCTCTCCCTATTGATTTTTTATTTTGGCTAGGTCTAGCAGATTCTTGTTTGGTTCCTCTGTGTTTCTCTTTCTTGTACGAAAGAGGTATTTCAACTGTTTGTTCGTCGACTTCCTCTAAATCAATAAGAGGAGAACTGCCAACTTCAACCGGCACTGGTATTGTTCTATGACCATTTGTGTCATGAAAACTAATTAAAAACTAGTTTAGGTTATGTCTTTGTTCAAATGTAAAATAATATCTCTAACCCGTGAGGAGTCCCGTATATTCCACTTACATAGTAGGTCACCTGTATAGCTGCCATCTAACTTTGCGTTTTTTTATTGCTATTTGCTCTCTATTGCTTTTAAATCTTAACTTGCACTTATAATGCAATTTGTACCTGTTTCCTGATAAGTTAATTTGTATTTTACAAATGTCACGCAATTAAAAAAAATTATAACAAAAATAATTACTAACTATTGTAATTTTTTAATTTTATTAATTTATCCCCATTTAATTACACATGCAGAAGGTAGAAATATTTTTTTTTTAGTTACTAAGGAAATGTTTTTTATTACTTAAGACATTCTAAATTAAATTTATAATGTAAAAATAATGAATACTCATTGCTGCACGGAACTATGCCTAGTTCTGTGACCCATGTTGCGCGGAACTATAAAAAATTTAAAAAAATGCTTATATTTATTGTTTTCTGTTTTCTTGGGTATCAGATAACCTGTTGATACAAATTTAATAATTTTTCCTTTGTAATATATATAAATAATGGGTGTTACATTTTGTGTAACACTACGCAAGCCGATGCTAAAGGGTGTTATAATATTTGTATCACTATGCAACATGAAATTTGAGTAATTTCTAATGAAACACAAGATGTACTGTAGTATATTTACTAGGTTGTTGAGGCGTGAATGAAAATGCAAATAGCCAGGTCAAACTGAGGTTATATTATTATATGATAAAGATACATATAAGTATGATTATTGTCAGAAGAAAATTAAAAGAATCATTTACTGAGAGTTTCTTGCCTAATTTACTGCTGTGAGTGGTACTTTTGGAAACAGTCCTTGTTTTTGCTCAAACACAGAGGAACACAAAAAACAGCAAATGGAACACATCCAGAATGTCGACATTTGTTTCTTCTTGTTGCTACAAAAGGCGCATCGCCGTCTTGTAGTTCTTTTCGGCTTATGGGAAGAGGCGGACCGACGTATTTCTACAGGAACATTTGGTTTACTGCGGGCTACCTGCAGTTTTTTTCTGGGACCTGGGCTACAGTTTGCCCGTGTAACGTAATGGTTCCCGACGATTCCAAACACGATTTGTCGTCGAAATGTCTTTAGGTCCAATCTTTCAATAGGAAGGCAGTTGGGAATAGCAAACGCATTCACAACAGCAGCATCGACAAAGAAAAAGAAAATCCTGTGCCACCACACTTGCGACTCTTTCGGCTTATTTCATAAGCGGCTTTTCTTTGGTCAAACTTATCCACGCAGTTCATATGCACATTATAGTCCAATATGCCAACTGGGCAGGTAACGTTGATCCGCTCCCCATCTGGTTGTTTCCTCTTGACACTAGTGGATTCACCTGGGTCATGGAAATCGGATAACATATGGACTACTTTATAATCAATCCACTTCACTGCTGATATCCCTTTGTCACTAACGAACCAGGCAAAGTCTCCACGGGTCATGTCTGCTGTAGCCTTGAACTTTGGCAGATGTTTTCTATCGACATTTATTGTTCCACAAGCATTTATACCTAAATCTTTTAGATCCTCCATCAAAAACACACTGACGAAATAGTTGTCAACACTAGTTGTACACACTGTGGTTTTTATGTTGTAAACATTCTGTTATTCTTCTCACTACTGATGGGCCTCGATCATATTGCCTTCCTTCAGCAAGTTTTCCAGTGTAAATTTCAAACTTGATTATATATACCGACTTGTCAGCTAACATCTATAGCTTGTATCCACGCTTTATTGGTTTTTTTAGGGAGATACTGCTTCAGAGTACTTCTCCCTTTAAACTTTATCATGGATTCGTCCACAGCTAATACTTGCCCGGGCTTGAAGTTTTCTTCAAAATTTTTCCCCAATTCTGTCTAAGTTCGAAGTTTATAAAGTTTGTCATAATTTTCCTCTCTTCTTAGTAGCATGACACTATTGTCATTTAGGTGAAGCTTTCCTAGTAGCCAGCTAAATCGGTTTACAGGCATAACCCTGCTAATGAAGGGATCATTTAAGTCGATGTCGATAGACCAGTAGTCTCTGTAGCTTGGCAACATTTTTATTCCCATAAGAATGTTGATACCTAGGAATGCTTTTACCTCCTGTGCCGTTGTTGGAGTATACCTTTTGCCAGACTGCTGATAGGTTTTCAGTGGAAAAGCTTCGTTACCTAAAATCACATGTGGCACTTCAGTGGACGTATCCGGGAGTACTTTCTTGCCTGGGATACAAAGTGTGCCTTGTTCGATATATTTCGAAAGGTTGGAACTAGCGAATATTCCACCATCGCTGTTTTTACCGTAGGCACCCACGTCAACAGCAATGAAGTTTTAATGAGCATCCACGAGGGCTAATAATACAACAGAGAGTCCTTTTTTAGCTAAAAAATTGTGAACCACTGTTTGGAGGAGCTTGAATTACCACGTGTTTCCCGTCTAAAGCTTCGATACAGTTTGGAAAGTTCCACATATTATTAAAATCTTCGGCTATATTTCTCCACATTTCTTCAGTAGGCTTTGACATCATCTCATGTAGTAAATGTTCGCATATTACCTTGCAAGTTTCCATTAAAATATTGTGTACTGTACTATGTCCCAATCGGTAACTGAATGATATGGTTTTACTGGGAATCACATGTCGCCAGGTACCTGTAAGAAAATATGCATCGTTTGTAGGACCCCTATGTACAAATTATACACATTTAATAAAATTTAGGCATACAATTTGTATGCCAAGCAAAAGTCCTTGAATAAAAGAAATATGAGGACTTTGTTCTTCTAATGCTTTTACCATTTTTAGTTCAACCTCATCAGGCTGACGACGTCTTTTGTTTTCTCGTGGTTTGGGCTCCGTAAAGGTAGGCTTCTTGGGGGGTAGTTGGGCTTCGGGTAGATTATTATCAGCTTGTTGCTTCTGGCTCTCTCAAGGAAAGATTGGGATGCCTTTTTAAAAACTTATAAAACCATTCTGAAGTTGCTATTTTGGCATTTATCCAGGTATCTGGCACTTCTCTTTTTTCTTTTTTTTTTGGGTTATCATTGCCCGATAACAAGATATGACACCTACTCATAAACACATATAAATATCTATGATATTATAACACTTAAAACTAGTTAACAATAGATCTGAGTGAGCTGTAAAGGGGCCCACCCAGTCCGGTTACTCTAATGGAAGCTCTTTTTTTCAGGTACTTCACAGCCCTTCAAACCCTGGCCAGCAATGAGGTACTCTCCCGGAATCTGAAGAGCTTAACTCTATTTGATTCACTATTGTTTGGTACAATAAAAGGTGAAAGTACCTAGTAAAACTTTGCTTTCAGTTGGATAAAAACTGTTTTTATTCACAGAACACAGCGGCAAGCAACCTTCTTCTCTGGCACACGCAGGATTACTGAGTATCGATAGGTCCCCTCTCCACTCCTGTTCCCGCCTGCAAGCGTCTTCACGTTTGGAATTTCTTTGGCCTGTATCAACTTGACCCTGTATCAACTAGACCTGGTCTCCCCTATTTATACATTTTTGCATATTTGCGTTGTACTTTTGAATACTATTAATTACATCAAAGCATTTACAAAACTATGTTTATTAGTGAATATACTCAGTATTTTAAGCGTTACAAATACAGAAATACTGATTTAAAGTTTTCTAGTATTTAAAACGTTACAAATATGAAATACTGATTTAGAGGTCTAGTATTTAAAACTTGAACAGTAAGGAAATGCTGGTTTCAAGTATCCAGTATTTGTACTAAGTATCGCCGAGTAACGGTACCAGAAGTAACGGTTACTTGTATGTACTGATTTAGCCCATCTCTACGAACCACCAATGCAGTACGAGTATTTCAAATCAGTATTCTATGATTTTAACATGTTTACCACAAAATGCGTCCCCAGTGGATTCTAGGTATATTTACTAAAAAGTTAAATGATGTGTGTATTGCTTGAACCGTTTAATACTGACATTATAAATAACATTACACAATTATTGTTATAAACGTTACAATTGAGCATTATTAAATTAGAGAATTAAGGCGCGTTCACACCGCAGTCTGCAACTAAAAAGTCAGCAATTTTTAGGAATGTTTGCAACTTTTTAGTTGCAGATTTAATTGTTGACAACAAAAAAATTGCCAACAATTTAGTGTGCGCTATTTTGCACTGTTTGCAACTGTTTTAGGGACAGGATATGGTTGCTGCTGCAAGTGTTTGCTACATTTTAGCTACGCAACCAACGCCAAGAAGATTCTGGGTAAGGCCATCGCTACGAGCTAGAAGTAGATATAGTGGTAGTGCGCTTTTGGATGATTTGAAAAAGGATGACACTGATCCAATGTCAGGTGAACTGAAAACCGATGGGAGTTTCAAGAACTTTTTAAGAATGGCAAGAAGTGACTTTGAACATTTGCTACTTTCAGTTGGACCAAGGATTGTCAAAAAGACACTAATTAACGACTTGCCCTTCCCGCAAAAGAAAAACTAGCAGTGACACTACGTTTTTTAGCCAGTGGTGATTCCTACACAAGCCTAAGTTACTTATTTAAAATCTCCAAAAGTGCTATTTCGGAGTTTGTTCCACAAGTGTGCGAGGCATTAAGGGGACCAGGTAGTGGCAATCTCGCCCATGTAAAATTTACCTTTTTTAGGTACACTTTTCTCAAAAACTAAAAGAGATATTGCAATGAAACTTTCACACTATTTTGTTTGTTGCTCTGTTAACAATAATAAGGATTTTCAAACATATATTTTTTACAACTTTTTTTTATTGATTTTTGAATTTTAAAACATTTTTTAAACATTTTTTTTTGCATAAAAGTGTTATAATTTTTTTATTTTCATGTAATAATACATCTTATTATTGTTTATTGTGATAATACAAAGAATGTGTGCAAGTTTGGTCAAATTTGGTTCAATAGTTTGCAAAATAATGGTACCAAATGACAAAAAAAAAACAAACTTTCGGAAAACCAACATTTAATTTTACTCTGCCCTAAAACTAACAAATGTGTATAGGCCTACCTACTTGAACATAATTAGTGTGCACCATAGCCATAGGCTGGGTCATCTGGGTCTTCCTCATTCTCAAGTATTCTACGTTTCACTGTTTTTCTGACTTCTTTGCTTTTTTTCTATATCTTTCATGGCTTTTTCAGCTTCAAATATGCGGAGTTCATCTTGTCGCTTGAGTCCTATAACACAATTAGTTCCTGCTTGGCCACATAACTTATCAAGAACTTTTATCTTCCCAAGAGCTCCATCATTGTAACACAATATTGCATCTTGCACTCCAATTGTCAAAGTGGAAAGTCCAACAAAATTGTTTTTGGAAATACTTGTCCAAATCATATTATTGAAGGACTCGTTTTGGTGAAGCTAATACTCAACCAAACTCACATTCACATAAAACAGGACCAACATAACCTAATAACATCACAGAATTAGAGAGTAAGTAAAAAACAGCTGACTCAAATAACCTATGACATGGCTGCCAACCTAGAAAAGCAAAACACAAATGGGAAATCCTACTGATATGTGTATCAGCTCAGTGCGTTCCCGCACAAAAAAATTAAAATTAATATGAATTAGTGCTTAGATTTGCATATATTTGGTATCAAATTGTTCAGAAAAAGATTGGCAACAATAATAAATAATAATAAAAAAAAATTTAAAATTAAAATATTTCACTACCTGGTTCCCTTAATAGATGTGCTGAAGGACAACATAAAAGTAAGTACGGTAATTACTTTAAAAAATTGTATTTATTCAATCAAACGAACAAAATAGTTATATAAAGTTATTTACAAATTAGTCAAAGTGTAAGTTGGAGTTTCTGTATCGTCAGAGAGAAAATTATCAAGCAAAGACACAGATTCATCTGTTTCATATGACATTCTTGAAGGCGTAGAGATGTTAGGAGTTGGCTGGTTCGAGGGAAGGTTGGCAATTTCCAGATCAAATAGTGCCTGGTTAATTCTGTGTTTTGTCACTGCCATTTGCCGTAGATCAGTACATTTACGTAATTGGCCAGCGACGTACTCCCCAAAAGCATCAATCTCGTCCCTTGGTTTTATTTTGTCTCCTAAATTCTTCATTACAGAAAGCGCTTCTTGTGCAACAGGGTTATACCGCCTTCTCTTTGGTGGCTTTGTCAAGTGCTCTTGAGCGGTGTTGACGGGTCTGGACTTGGCGTATCCAAAGTCGTGTCAGCAGATTCATTAATATTCTGTAACAAAGACCGCTATTATAAAAACCTCCCGCGCATTATTAAAACCCAGCCCGCTGCATCTGCGGCATGGACGTATGAAGGGGAGGGGTCGTATATGAGAAGATCCATAAAATTTTACAAAGATGTTTTGAGTTGTTTATATATAATTCCATTTATTGAAATAAAAAGAAAAAAGTTTGGAGAGCTTCTATATTTCGTGGGATTCTATACCCACATCTTCAGGAAACATAATATAAATATAAACAAGAAATAGCTAAACAATAAATATAAACATGTTTGGCCAATAGCTTCTCCTTACCCTTATGAAATATATCGAATCTGTGCCCTGTCATCTGACTCTAAGATGATTAAATGTTTGTCCAATGTATTTCTTATTACAAAATTTGCAATTAATTTGATAACTTACATTCTTAGAGTCACAATATAGATTGGCAATTATAGATATGTTAGGCCAGTTACGTTATATATGTTATAATATTTCACTCATTGAGATAAAATAACATTATATTTATTGTAAATACATAATATTTATATATCCACATTAAATTGTATAAATGGCAATAGCCTTATTTAATTTCAATAAATATTGAATCACAAAAAGTACTTGCTCCGCCGGGAGTCGAACCCGGATCTCTCACTTGCCGGGTGAATGTGCTACCATTACACCACAGAGCGCTTACTTTTTCTGATTCAATTATTTGTGTATTTGGCCGTATCTGTCACATATGCGTTTAAATAAGCAAACTAACATATGATCGAAAGACCAAATACCTGTCAAACGACTTTTATTCACATTAAATTGTATAAATGGCAATAGCCTTATTTAATTTCAATAAATATTGAATCACAATAGCCTTATTTAATTTCAATAAATATTGAATCACAATATTTATATAATATAATATAATATATACAATAAATTATATATATTATATTATTTTATATATATATATATGAAGAAAAGACTTTTATTAAAGTCCTTTACCTTTAAGTGTGGAATCATTTGATAACGAGTAATCGAAATATTAAAGGGAATAAAAATTCTTTTCTTCGTTTTTTCTTTTTATATGAAGCCTCTGTGCATTATACACTTCTTCTGATATACAGGGTGATTCGGTTAGTGTTACCGGAACTTTCTGAGCTGATTGTACTATAAAAAATAAAGAAAAAAGTTCATATAAACATGGGTCCGGAAATGCTTCCTTACTGGGTTATGGCCAATTGAAGATTTCACCAAAAATTGTGTGCAGGAGGTCAAATGATGATTTGCCGCGTGTTTATGAAGAGATATTTATAGGCGAATGCAACTTTTTCTAACGGATTTTTAGATGAGAAATTGAATAAAGTTCATCTCATAGCTGTATCTCATTTAGTTTTTTTGTTATACTACAAAAAACAGAAATAAAATAATTTTGAAAACACTTTTTTAAGGTTTAACGGACAATTATTTTGTTAAATAGGCATTGAAGACCCACATTTTTACAAAGAAACTTGCAGAAAATTTAATTCTGAATAAAATTATGTGCCACACGGCTATTAACAGCGAAGTATTAGTTTCTGGAATTCTGTATATATTCTGATATATATATATATATATATATATATATATATATATATATATATATATATATATATATATATATATATATACATTTCTTGTGTACGTGTGTATGGGGCTGAACTCCTCCTAAACGGGTGGACCGATTTTAATGAAACTGTGTCTTCAGGTGGATCCGAGAATGGTTTAGATTCACAATTCGGTCCAATTTAAATCGTTTATATAATTAATTTTTTACTTTTTGTTGATATTGGAATATTTTACATTGGATCCGTCAGAATGCGCTACGATACGTAATACAAAGTGAACTGATACTTAACAGCTGAACAATTTCAGCTTAATTTCAACAAAGAGGCAGAAAAATTTGCTTACATTTAAATTTTAGAAAATATTACGTTATTATAAAGTGCTTGATCAGTAGTGTAATGCAGATTGCAAAGATGAAATTTAACAAATTATTGTTCTATGTAAACATAATAATATTACAACACAGCCATATGTTTTTCTATTTTAATTCCAGGTTTTCCCGACAGTTTGAGTTGTGCTGCTATCAAATTTGTGTGTTGTTTTTGTAACATCCTGTAATTATTATGTGAGTGCTAATTGTAATAATACATTAATAGAGATTGAAGATGTTTTATGTGCATAAAAAACTATAGTTATTTATTGAAGTTATTGAACTCATTTAGCAAATTTATTGAAGTGAGTATATTGGTCGCATAACCTCAAATAACCTAAGTAGCATACAAATCAAAAGGTTTTGTTTCTATGTGTGAATAACTATTGTTAACAGTTTAGATAATCAAGTTTTAATCTATTTGGATTTAAAATAATTTGTTGTAATTTACATTTTTAATCTGCAGTCAAAATTGGTCACATAAGTTCAAATTAAGTAGCATACAAATCACATGTGTTAATAACTTAACTATTGTTAATAGTGTAAGAATTGGTTTTAAATTAAATTCAGTTGGCCAGTTCCGATATATATAAACATATATTCTTCTAAAAAATAGTTGTTAATAACTATTTATCAATTATGTTTCTTGGTTTCAGCTACCATTATGATGGAATGCCCTCTGGAACACTAGTGCGTTTGAAGCGAATTCCAAATAAACCTTCTAAAACAGCAAAGGAAATTTGAGGAGAGTTCACAGCATACTTTAACAGTGCAGAAGGTGCTGTCTCATGGCAGAATCAACAATGAGTGCAGAAGCTACAGTGTATACCACGAACATGCAGGTACGAGAAGCAGATAAAATCTATGCAGATGTAATATTCATTTTAATGTTCATGTAATGTTCTATGTTATCTGTTCATTTTAAATAATTTATTTTTGATGTAAGCAAATGTTAGCCGAAATTGGATTCCGAAATGAATGTTGTATAACGTACATGTGGTATATTAGTAGATTATTTGTAAAATAAAGTGAATTAGACATAAACAACAGACATTTAGTAGACTTTCTGTTACTAGAGTATTGTTTTAAATCTAAAATAAAACTTAAAAATGTTTTATAACAGTTGTTTAATACGAAGTGTTCGTAAAATTAAATCTACTCTATAAACTTTGTACACTCTCTTACCTCAGGCATGCTATCATGTTTTGCAGTATCACGACAGTGACGAGGAGCTGTAGTGTCTTTTAAAAACATTAAGTGGTCCAGGGCAAACCATTTCCTCTTCTCTGAATCAATGCCAGAGCCACTCTTTGGTTTTTTGTTTTCTCGCTTCAATTGAGTTGTTAAATTTCAAATTTTTGTTTTGACATCTGCTTTCGTTGCAATTAGTTCATCAGCGATCTCCAGCCAAGCATAATTTTTCTTATTTTTGTCTTTGTAGAAGCTGTTTGTGGCGTTCTAAAGAAGCGGCCTTTCCCTGTACATTTCTATTAGTTTTAATACTTTGTCCTTAGACCAAACCAATTCTTCGAAGGTTCCTTCAGCAGCATCCTCCATCATCAGCACAACTGAATATATAATATAACAACAACTGAACCACAACACAACCACAAAAGCACAAATAGGAGAACAACGAATAGAACGCACGAATAGGTTAGGTTCAGAGACAGACGTAACGAGAGACCAGTGGAGGCGCTGCGCGCGCGCCTGCGCAAGGAGGCAGATAAAAGTCGGCAACTAAAATGTTGGAAACTTTTGGCGTTTACTTTTGTTGCAGACAAAGATCAAAAGAAATTTGCAATATTTACCGACTCTGAATGGAAACACGCAATTCTGTCTGCAACTCGAGGATTTTGTTGGCAACACGAAAAGTTGGCCTATGTGCCCTTTTTCCGGAAATCGTCTTAAACGATCCGCCATATTGTGTTGTAGATGCTCTGAAAATTTCATTTTGTTATATCAATATTTGGCAACCTGACAGTTATTTTTGTAAGCCTCTGCACATCTGGTTTGGCACAGCTGACCTGGTGGATATTCAGATATTCACTGGTGCTTTAGAAGTTAACCTATAAACGTGAGTTAGTGTTATATGTTTTAAAATGCAGTCTGAAAGTGAACCTGTATATAAAAAACGGCGTGTAGTTTATTTCAATGAAACGTGTACGAGTAATTCAACAGAAAATATTAGACGGAGCTGATTTTCAAGAAAAACGAGGTAAGCACACTAATCGTCCAAAAAAAAACAGGAGAAGACGTTTTGGAACTGATGGCTAGTCATCTTCGGATGTTTCCAAGTGATTACAGCCATTATTGTGGACATAAATCAAAACTTAGATATTTTGAAAATCCTAATCTTGGCGTTACGAAACTATACTCAATGTTTCAAGAGTACTATAAGGAGCAAACCAAAAAGTCTTTGAAACTTTCCTATCCAAAATACTGCAAAGTGTTTAAGGAACATTTTTCATATGGGTTTGCTAGACCCAAAACCGACACGTGTGACTTTTGTGCAGAGTGTGAAGAAAAGCTGTCGCGAGATCCTAATGATCCATGTAAAATATTGCATCAAGTTCATAAAATAAAAGTTAACAGACGCAAAACTTTGAAGGATGATATTATTTTAAAATCAAAATCAACTGAGAATGAAAATAATCTTGGCGCGTCTCATCTTGTTTTAGAGTTTGACTACGGTCAGAACTACCCCATCCCTAGATTAAATGTTAATAGCAAATTTTATAAAAGAATGCTTTGGTTATATGTATTTAATGTACACGTTCATAACGATGCCTCAGCATATTTCTATTGTCACATGGAGACTCAAAATGGAAACTCAGTTTTTTCATTTTTATATGACTGTTTAAAAAAGAACTTAAGCAAATTTCCAAGTGTAAAGCATTTAGCATTTCTATCTGCCGAAGATAGCGACTGGATAGAATTCATTCTAAGTGAATGCAAATGAGACTCATTCACTCAAAAGCTCATTTACTATCATATTTTATCATGTACTATTAATTTTTCCTGTAATTAGACAAAAAGTTTGAATGTAAGAAGAATGTGTTATTCGTTCTACCAACAAACATTTCCCAAAAAAGGATACAACGTTTTTCACTAATATTTGTATATGAAATATAAAGTGAATGCAAATGAGACATATTTACTCAAAAGCCATATCAAATTTATCATGTAAGTACAATAAATTTTTCTTATAATAAGAATAAACAAGTTTGAATGTAAGAAGAAAGTGTTTTTCATTCTACCAACAAATATTTCCGTAAAAAGGGCACATAACGTTTTTCACAAATATTTGTATATAAAATATGAAACATTTTTATGTTTATAAAATGAATTATTTTAAATTTTATATATATATATATATATATATATATATATATATATATCTATAAAATATCTAAAAGCCATTCAATGTATATTTACAACAATAATTAATAACATTATGTTGTGATAAAATCTTCACAAGCAATTTTCTCAAATCAATAAAATAGCCTATGTTTCCTTCTTCCGGAATAGGCCTCAGTTATTCTCATATAATCAAAATTAACACTACTTACAAAAAATTAGTTCTGTTCAGAATTGTACCTACTTGGGGGTACCTAACTAAAATTTTGCGGATTACAAAACATGTCTCGCCCTTGGAATGGGAAGACGGGACGTTGTTGGGGAGGATATTGGAGCAGATGTTGGGGAGGATATTGGAGCAGCTGTTGGGGAGGATATTGGGGCAGGTGTTGGGGAGGATATTGGTGCAGGTGTTGGGGAGGATATTGAGGCTGATGTTGGGGAGGATATTGGGAGGGGGCCTTTCATTTATGTAATGGTTAGGGTCAGGAGAGGGAACAGGGTCATGGGGTTTGGTTTCGGAAGCATGTGGTAAAGGGGCCCGTCGTCTTGCACATCTTCCCATCGCTCGGCCTCTCTGAGTGCCACGCCTAGTGTAGACATTCAGGTCACCAGCAGTATAGTGGCGCAGGAGTTGTACCACCCTCCCTGCGTAATATCGGTGCATACCTGTAAAAATATCAATAATACTGATTTATATTAGTACTTCCAGTTATGTAAACAGAATAGAACAATGTTTGAAGGGATAGAGGCCCTATTAGCCTATATAAATGAAATGAAAAATTCTTTATTTATACAGGCAAAGTTAGGGCCGGATGGCCCTTTCTTACATTTACAATAATAATACAAGTAACCGTTACTTCTGGTACCGTTACTCGGCGATACTTAGTACAAATACTGGATACTTGAAACCAGCATTTCCTTACTGTTCACGTTTTAAATACTAGACCTCTAAATCAGTATTTCATATTTGTAACGTTTTAAATACTAGAAGACTTTAAATCAGTATTTCTGTATTTGTAACGCTTAAAATACTGAGTATATTCACTAATAAACATAGTTTTGTAAATGCTTTGATGTAATTAATAGTATTCAAAAGTACAACGCAAATATGTATAAAACGTATAAATAGGGGAGACCAGGTCTAGTTGATACAGGGTCAAGTTGATACAGGCCAAAGAAATTCCAAACGTGAAGACGCTTGCAGGCGGGAACAGGAGTGGAGAGGGGACCTATCGATACTCAGTAATCCTGCGTGTGCCAGAGAAGAAGGTTGCTTGCCGCTGTGTTCTGTGAATAAAAACAGTTTTTTTTCCAACTGAAAGCAAAGTTTTACTAGGTACTTTCACCTTTTATTTTAGGATTATTTGGGAGGTAGTTGAACAATCAAGCACATCATATTGTTTCATGGTTAGAAGGTAAGAATATTAATTTAACTGCTACCTGTTTGTCGTAGATTCTACTTTAGTGCAATGGCGTCGTTTGTGTCAAGTTGATACGCTTCTTTTGGATCAAGTTGAGGCGGTGTATCAACTTAACCCACAAGTAATTTCTTATGTGGTATTTTTGTTTTCAGAAATGCCCAGGAATTACAAGAAGAAAACTGAAAGGGGCGAAACACCCATAGATATATTTGAAAGGGCATATACAGAAATTAAGAATGGCCGGATGTCTATGAGGGAAGCGGCAAAAATATTTGCTATAGACAAAATGACACTTCATAGGTATAAAGTTAAAAATGAAAAGCATCTTGAAACACCAGAAGCAGTTAGGGACGTAAAAATGGGATATGCCAAACATCGACAAATATTAATTGATGATTTGGAAAATGAGCTCAGCACTATATTTTAACAAGTGCTAAAATTTACTATGGATTAACTCCTAAAAATGTTTTGGAACTGGCGTATGAATTGGCACAAGTGAATCAAATAAAAGTGCCAGATACCTGGATAAATGCCAAAATAGGAACTTCAGAATGGTTTTATAAGTTTTTAAAAAGGCATCCCGATCTTTCTTTGAGAGAGCCAGAAACAACAAGCTGATAATAATCTACCCGAAGTCCAACTACCTCCTAAGAAGCCTACCTTTACGGAGCCCAAACCACGAGAAAACAAAAGACGTCGTCAGCCTGATGAGGTTGAACTAAAAATGATAAAAGCATTAGAAGAACAAAGTCCTCATATTTCTTTTATTCAAGGACTTTTGCTTCATTTGCACAAGTTCGATGACAGTGAAATTCTTGAATTCCAAATGGGTGTTTTGGAAGTAATCAATAAAATAAACAATAAACGCAAACACACTGCTCAACCTGAACTACTTCACCCGCAAACGTTTTCCTATTATCCGAACAACTATCCCTTTCCACAGTATCAATCATGTCGCACTTCCCAATTGTCTTATACCAACCAATTCAGCGTAAATAACAGCTTCCAATCACAACAACCCCACAACCACCCCAAATCCATCAATCCCCAAATTCATCAATTTCACGAAAATCGTAATCAAAACCACAAAATCCCAATAACAGTAATTCAAACCACCAGCAGGCACGCGGTTGTTGTCCGGTCTTGCAAAAGGCGATTCCGGGGGTTGGTGGGACGCACCCCTGGCAGCTTCGCCCTGCCAACGGATAGCCGGGTGGGGTTAGAATGACGCACTGACTCTCCCCAATAAGGCGCCGAGCCTAGGAGTCGTCCGGGTGGTGTTCAATGTGAGGAGTTCGCTGACTCCCTGTCTGCACCACCTGAGATCCCTGCCATCTGTGAGAAGAGCCGGGAAGTTTCTGCTGTCTACCAACAGGTGGCGCTTCCTTCTTCTGCTGACAGCCGCTTCTTCTCCCCTCCGATGGAGCGCACTCTGTTCTGTGCCCTGCCTCTGGGCTATAGACTTCAATGCCCGGATGCCTGGAGGCGGGAATTTTGTGCGTAAGGAAGAGAGAGGGGATGAAGAGGCATCTTAAACAAGATCACGGAGGAGGATGGGAGATGTCCTTCGTCTGCTGCGACACAGAGTACTCGTGTCGCCAACAAAAGTACGCGCTGAAGCAGGCAAAGGCGCATTTTGCTGCTATACATCCTGGGGCGGAATTCTTTCTTCCTGATGGCGAGCTGGGTGTCTGCGCGTCTTCATATAACACCCTTCAAAAGAAGATCGTCAGGATGGTGACACCCGTTAGGCCTCCTCCTCCTGATGCGCCCCCAGCTTCGATTCCTCCCCAGCTCCCGCTCCTCCTCCCCGACTAGTTCGGCATCGCTCTGCTGCGGCTATCGCGCGCAACGTGCTGCGTCGGCATGCTGCTGAAAAGCAAATAACGCCCCCTCGCGTGCCGCTGCACCGGCGGACCGTGGCTCCCCCCTGGACCTATCGCCGAGAGATCGGCCTCTGCCAGGGTCCCCACCTCCACCGTCCCCACCTGGGGCCCCCTCGCCAACGGACCCTTCCGTATCACCGAGGGAGAATGTAACGCCATGGCAGAGAGAGTGGCTTGCCAGATTCACTCCTGGCATGGAGTGGGCCGCCTTTTTGGCCGCTCTGGACGAACTGGTGACATCAATGTCGCCGGCAACCGACCCCCCCGCGACAGGCGCGGCCGGGGGGAATTCGTCCGTCTAGACCCCGGCGTTCGCGCCGCGACGGCGACCGCGATGTGCGCGAGGTGGTGCGTATTCAAAAGTTGTACCGGACTGCCCCCAAACGAGCCATGAGGGAGGTTCTAGATGCCTCTTTGCCGATCTGCTCCATCCCGGAGGAAGCCATTATGGCTTACTTCACCTCTTCTTACTCGGCGAAGGTTGGCTGTATCGTTGAGCCTCCCCCTGGCTGCGCCATAACCGCTGCGGCTTCCCCGCCCCCGCTGCTAGACCGGATTGAGCCGAGGGAAGTAGCTAAGATGCTCCGGGCCCGGATGGCGACAAATATGGCATCTGGCGTCGCCGTGACTCATCTGGTCACGTGCTTTCCGCCAATTTTAATATCTGTCGGCGGCCGGGCACTTCACGCCATCGTGGAAGGTCTCGTCCACGGTGCTGATCCACAAAAAGGGGGCCCCTGATGAGATTACCAACTGGCGGCCCTTCGTGCAGTCAGACACTGCAGGCAAGCTGTTCTGCAGTGTATTGGCTCATCGCCTGTCATCGTGGATGACTGACAATCGCCTCCTATCCTGGGCGCAGAAGGGGTTCACTTCGTGCGATGGCTGCTTGGAGCACAATTTCGTTATCCAGGAGCTTCTGGATGAGGCACGACGACGGGGTGGGGAGCTTTGCTTAGCGTGGCTCGATCTTGCTAGTGCCTTCGGGAGTGGCCAACATTGCCAGACTGGAAAAGGAGACCGCTAAGATTTTTTCCAGTGAGCTCGCGCCATGGCAGAAGTTGGACGCGGTCAGGACTTTTATAGTACCCCAGCCGGACTTTAACCTCAGGACGGCGAGAATCAAGAAGACCTCCCTAAAGGGGTTGGACTCTTTGATGCGGGCGGAAGGCAAGAGGACCCTCGGCCTCCCCTCGCGAGCCAGCGTGGAGCTGGTCGAGCTTCCACCACCAAGGAGCGGGGCGGGATTGCTCCCTATATATAACCAGGCCGACTTAGACGCGGTAGGGCATGCTTTCCGGCTCCTGACATCTCCCGACCCAAGAATTTCCTGTCTTGCCCTGGAGGGCCTAGCCGTCTCTGCTGGTCATCGCTCTGCCACCCGGGTCAACGTGGGACAACTCGTCGCCTACCTCAACGGGGAACTCCAACGTCACCACCACCTTCTCTGCGTCCCGGACGGCGAGGAACCGTCTCATCAAGCGTCTGCCTAACGCTCCGGTGGGGGTGGAGTGAGGAGCGGCGGACATTCCAGCTGATGCCTGCTGCGGGATGGCCAATCACCGTGGACGGGAGGAGCCGGAAGTCCTTGGCGTCAGCGCTGCGGCGAGCTCTGCAGCTCCACGGCCAGGCTACCCTTGCCGCGAAGCCGGACCAAGGCAGGGTGGCTCGAGTCGTGTCGACATGCCCCACCTACAATCATATGATGCGCGGAGGGAGACACACCCCTTTCGCCGACTGCAGATTTTTGCACCGGGCGAGGCTCAACACACTGCCGCTGAACGGGTGTCGGAGGTGGGGCAATGAAGACCGCCGTTGTAGACCTTGCAGAAGATTTGATGAGACAACGGCCCATGTACTGTGTCACTGTTTGCCAATGATGCCCGTCATCACAAGAAGACACGATGCCATCCTGGAGCTACTAGATCGGAGATCCGTGGCCACCCTCAGAAGATGGAGACTCGACTAGACAAGAGGGTGCCGTTCCAGGAGCTCGTACCGGAGGTCCCGGAGGAGGTGGCCAGCTGCCGACCGGACATCGTGACGATCGACCGGAGGAACAAGATCATACGCCTAGTCGACGTCACGGTGCCGTATGAAGACGAGTGGCAGTCGGTGACGCCGGCCAGGGAAAAGAAGATTGAGAAGTATTCTCCTGTGGCACGACTACTCTCGGCTGGGGGATACAGGACAACGGTACGTCCTGGGTATGACGTTAAACTGCCCACCCCCACCAAACCATTCCCCCAATTCCTACCCAATCCCTTAAAAAACTGCCTACCTGTGTCCCTTCTCTTCGCACCAGGGTCTATTCTATGGTCTGCATTTCTTCTTTCTTTGTGCAGCCCTCGTTTTTTCTTACTTCTTTCCTATCCATGTTCTGACCTTCTTTTTTCCATTTTTTCTCCGTAGGGGAGCGCCCTGCCCGGACGCTTTAAGGTTGGCGACCTTTTCGTAACCCCTGAGCTGGTGCCAGACTATTGTCCCCGTCCTGGGTATGACGTTAAACATGCCTCTTCCCACCTAACCATTTCCTAATTCCTACCAAATCCCCCTCCAGGGTCTTTTAAGTACCCGTCCCTCTGACCGTTCCAGTGCATGGCTCGCTGGGAGTGCTTAAGCCGGCACTAGATGCCCTATCTGGTGTCGGTGAGAGCTGATGTGAGCTTGTCTCTGCCGAGGCGTAAGTCATGTACTGGTTCAGAAGCCAGCCACTTCGGTCCTTGGTCAGGAAGTGTTCAGTAGGGCAGGGGTGTCGGAGCCCCTGTTGCCACGTGCGAGTCCAAGTTGTGCGCGTATTCCCCGACTTGGTAATCGATGGAAACCGGGTCTCGGGGAACTGAGGTAGGGTTGTCCCCCAAGCTACGGTTTGTGGGACAACACGAGGGCATGCCCGCTCCCGGTGAATCGGCCCGCACTACTAAACACGATGCGCTGGTGACCTTATCTATGGATATTACAACCACACCACCCTTAGGGCAAGAATTTGGAGAAAAGAGATCCTAATGATCCAGAGAAAAAGCGACAGTTTTGTCAGATTCTGAAATGAATCATATATAAAACAAAGGAAAGTGGAAGAAAAAAGTAAGAGCTTGAAAATATGAACGTTCCAACTCCACTATATCTAATCGTTAGTCACAAGGATGAGGGCAAAACTCTAACGAAGGTTAGTCCTTTCCTTATTAACAAAGCTTTTGTTTCCTCAGGCGGTCAACCTAAAGCTGGTGAGCAAATTAAGGAATGGAACTATCTTGGTGGAGGCTGCGAACCACATCCAAGCCAAAAAAATTCCTTCAGATGAACGAGTTTTTTCGATCAGGTGGAAGTCGTCGTTCAACCGCACTCCTCACTGAAACACCTCAAGGGGATCGTCTTCTGCCTGTGACCTGATGGAGTGTAGTGAGGAAGAAATCAAGGACGAGCTACAATGCGAAATGGTAACCGATGTGGTCAGGATGCTTCGGACGGAGAATGGGAGAAAGGTCCCTACTCCTGGTCTAATCCTGACCTTTGCATTTCCCCAACCGCCAAAAACTATTAAGGCTGGATATTTATCCCTGACTGTACGCCTTACTTCAAAAATCCGCAACGGTGTTTCCGTTGTCAGAGATTCGGGCACTCTACTAAGACGTGCTCGGGCTCTGAGACTTGTTCCCGTTGCGGCGATGAAGGCCACCAAGAGGAAGGTTGCAAGAACGACGTCAGATGCGTGAACTGTAAGGGCAAACACGCGGCCACTTCGAAGGAGTGTAGAGTTTACTTAGAGGAAAAGGAAGTATTGAGATCGTTACTCTTAAACAAACTCTCCTTTAACGAAGCCCGCAAAAGAGTACAGGAGAAGAATCGCTCCAACCCCTAAAAAGGGAGTCTCATACTCCGAAGCTGCTTCAGCCCCAGTCCAATCCGCACAGTGCCCGTCATTGTACTGCCTTGGAGGGTATGGTGCTCAATTTAACAGAGCAGGTTGCTGCTTTGGTTAAGCAGCTTGCAGCCGGTACCGGACAACATCCGTTGGCAATCCACCAGTAATCCTTCCCAAGCAGTCCACACGCCCCATACAAAGTCCAGCACACAGATTCAAGCTCGCTCAACAGTTACTCCTACTTTCAGAGATAAGGTGCAACAAAATACGAAACCCGCATTATCTATTGGAAGAGAGGAAAAAACTCGCCGACAAACTAAAAAAAGAACATACAAGCAAAATCAGAAACATAGATCTAAATTTCTTAGTGAAAAAGACTAATCCATCCTCGTCCAGATCCTCCCAATTATCACTTGATGATGATATGGTTGAGGACCCTTTGGATATACAGACAGAGTTCCAAACTGTTCAAGGTAACTTCCGCCCTGTATCTAAACAAAAAAAAAATTACGATGAACTAGCATAAAATAAAATATATAATATAATAAAAAATGCTATTACAATGGAATATTAATGGTTTGAGAAGCCACTTGAAGACTTCAAATTACTTCTAAAGACAAAAAAAACCTAAAGTTATTTGCCTACAAGAGACAAAATTGTCTCCTCATACTCGTTTCAAACAAAATGGTTATGACATCTTTCGCCTAGATCATCACCAACAAATTGCCTGTGGATGGTGTGCTATTCTAGCAGATTCTTCTGTTAATGCTAGAGCCTTGAACATTGTCACAAACCTCCAGGCAGTAGCAGTATCAATCGATGTTCCGTTTAAATTAACCATCTGCTCCATATATATTCCACCTTCCCCTTTTGATTTATCTCTTGGTGATCTACGTTATCTGTACAACCAACTCCCTTCTCCTTTCTTGATGGTTGGTGATTTTTCAATGCACACCATCGCTCTTGGGGTTCCAGCCATTCTGATCGGAGGGGTAACATGGTTGCGGGATTGTGGGGATGAAGTGGCAGCGGTCATTCTCAATGACGAGTCGGCCACATACATGTGCCCTAGGACCTGGCGTATGGTCGGCAATCGACCTGTCAGTCTGCAGTCCGGTCGTGGCAACTCGAGTGCATTGTCCGTACTTCCCGACCTGTCCAGGGAGTGACCATGCGCCCATTGCCGTGGCTTTTCAATCCTTTCCGTCTTTGACAGGCAAGTGTCCCAGGTGGAAAATTAAGAGGGCTGACTGGAACGAGTACAAAAAAGAACATAGTTTCTCAAACTACTAATATCGAAATTAAACGACATAAATACAGCCACTGAATTATTTACATCTAATATTATAACATCCGCAGAGCGAAGCATTCCAAAATCCTCGGGTTCACCAAACAAACGCCAGGTTTCTTGGTGGTCTGAAGAATGTTCGGCGGCTCTAAAGGAACGTCGAAAATGTTTAAGACAATTCAACAGATCACCGAATGAAGAAAATTTAAGTAGGTACAGAAGAGCACGGGCAAAAGCAAGACCAGGTTTTTAGACAAAGACGGCGGCAGTCCCTGGCTGGACTACACAGATCAAATAAAACGTACTACTCCTGCATCTGATGTTTGGAGGGAAGCTTCGATCTGTTTGCTGTAAGACCTCCCCACCTGCTCTTATTGCTCTGAAAAAATGGTACCGATGTGGTAACTGATCCCTTGACAGTTTCTAATTTACTCGGCTCACATTTTGCGGAAATTTCAAAAACGTCATCTTACAATAGGAAGTTTTCAAAATTTCAAAACAAATACAGAAAGACATGCTCTAAATTTAAATATTAATAACAACTCTCCTTTTAAACCTTCCCCTTTACCATTGATGAACTCGATCTATCATCACTAAAGGCGACATCAAATTCTGCTCCAGGTCCCGATAACATACATTATGCCATGTTGCGGAAACCTGACGGAGGATGGAAAACAAGATCTTCTAAAATTATATAATAGAATATATTTAGAACACACATTCCCTAATTCTTGGCGTCGCTCACACATTATCGCTCTCCAAAAACCGGGCAGAGATAGAACTTCTCCAGGAAGCTATAGACCAATTTCGCTTACTAGCAGTCTCTGCAAAGTACTGGAAAGGAATGGTCAACAGACGTCTTGTTTGGTTTCTGGAGAAAAATAATCTTCTTTCACCTTCCCAGTGCGGATTCCGACAAGGCCGGTCTACAAGTGACCATCTACTTGCCTTGGAATCGGCAATCCTGAATTCCTTTATTGAAAGAAAACAGTTGATCGCGGTATTTCTTCGACATTTCCAAGGCTTATGACAAAGCTTGAGAAGGGGGATATTAAATGCTTTAATATCTTGGGGTGTAGGGGGCCACATGGTTTCTTTCATCCACAGGGCTTCTTGTCGGAAAGAACCATACAGGTCAAACTTGGGACAACCATTTCCGATTCATTCACGCTGGAAAATGGTATTCCACAAGGTACGTTTCTAAGCTGTACTCTGTTTGCCATTGCAATCAATAACATATCGTCTTGCGTTACCCCTCCTGTGCGCTGTTCTTTGTTTGTAGATGATTTCTCTATTTACATCTCTACAAAGAAGCTAGCGGTGGGGGAGAGAGCTTTACAGCTTACCATCAAAACGGGCTTTGAGCAGTGGTGCGGAGTTACGGGTTTTCTTTTTCGCCACCTAAAACAAAAGCCATCGTTTTCTCCAGAATGCGTACCGTTGAGCAGCCAACGCTCTCTTTGCTGGGTCAGACAATCACTACCTGTGACAATATCAGATTCCTGGGTCTCACATTTGATACCCGGTGTAACTTGGGTGCCTCACCTGAAAAGATCTAAAAAATCGAATGCGTGAAGCGCTTGAACATACTGAGAGCTTTTACAGCGGAACAAAATGGGGGGCTGACAGGACAAGCATGCTCAGGGTTCTACAAAGCCACCATCCGTTTCCTGTCTAGATTATGGATGTCAAGCATATGGGTCCGCAAGACCCAGTGCTCTCAAAATGCTTGACCCAGTCCATAATTCTGCTTTAAGACTGGCCACTGGAGCTTTTCGATCTTCTCCAACATGTTAACAGTCTTCTCGCAGAAACGGGAGAACCCCCTCTTTCGCATAGGACGACAACAACATGTCCCTAAACTATGTTCACGCTCTTTCAGGGAAGCCAGAAAACACTGCGTTTGAACCGGTCCTGCGAAATCCACATCTATAATTCTTTCCTAGCGAGACCAAATCTTCCTTCACCCTTAG
Organism: Homalodisca vitripennis; assembly: GCF_021130785.1. Classification (NCBI taxonomy): domain Eukaryota; kingdom Metazoa; phylum Arthropoda; class Insecta; order Hemiptera; family Cicadellidae; genus Homalodisca; species Homalodisca vitripennis. The sequence continues at coordinate 389,311 of NW_025776137.1, forward strand.
GCGTTAGGGCCAATCCTACGCTTATGATAAATAGGCCTACAAAACGATTACCAGTTTAAAGTCGTTCATCAATGTGATATCCCACCCTGGAGCGTCTCAATGCCAAAATTATTTTAAATCTCTGTAGGTTTAAAAAAGTCTCCACTCCAGAAACAGTCTACCAACAAGAACTCCGTCAAATACTAGGCAGCCTCGCACCTTGCGATGTTGTTTACACTGACGGGTCAAAGGAACGTTGTAGAACTGGATGTGCTTTCGTCACTAGGGGTAAGACGATACGGATTTCGTCTCCCCAACGACTCTTCTCTTTTTCACGCCGAATTAACAGCCATCCAAAAGGCCCTAAATATAACGTTTCCTATGACTAAAAAAATTGGTTATCTGCAGCGACATCCACCCTTAGTGGTATACAAGCCATCAGCGACATGTTTTCAAAACACATCTTCATCCGCGAAATATGGCACTCTTTGTCTTCCCTTCAGTCCGAAGGTGTTGCTGTCTTCCTTTGTCTGGGGTACCTGGACACATTGGAGTATCGGAAACGAGCTGGCAGATAGAGGAGCTAAGGAAGCATTACAACTCCAGCCTTACAACCGCACGGATGATTTCTTCCGACATTACCCCGGTAGTGAAGGCCAAACTGAAAGCCAAATGGAATAGCTGATTGGCGGGCAGTCGTCAACAACAAGTTACGGCTTATTAAAGACTGCGTTGGACTCGGGGAAACAGCGAACCGCCTGAGTCGTCGTGAGGAGGTTGTGTTGTGTCGCCTGCGGCTAGGCCACACGCTTATCTCACACAGCGGCTTCCTCATGAGTAGAGATGATCCTCCGGTACTGCGATACACATCATGTGACACTGTCATTACTGTCAAACATGTGCTTGTTGACTGCCCTCGCTATTCGGTACATAGGCGCAACTCGAATCTGCCGGCTTCGTTGAACGATATTCTTTGTGACGACGAGACGTAACTCAAAGATTGCTGTGTTTTCTGAATGCAACGTCGCTGATTAATAAAATATAATTTAAATTTTAAATTTATTTATTCAGATTATCTATTGTTGTTAATATTTATAAATTTTATTATTTATTTTTATGTATCATTATCTTGACAGCTGCCAAATTAATTAGCCCCTTTACAGCTAACTTGGTGGCAGTAAATTGTGTTAAAGTTTTTACAGTTTTATTTAATTAATGTTATGTACCTTGTCCTTATTTATGTTCTATTTATCTTTTTTAGTCCTTATAATAGGTTAAGACCTCTCTACAGTCTTTCCTTGTCATATTTATTGTTATCTAGTTTTAAGTATAAAATTATTTTACTCACCTACTTGTCGTAATTCTATTTTTGTTAGTATACAATGTAATCTGTATGCACCTAATTGACACTACCAGATACGAGTAGGTGTCAATTCTTTCTTGAGGGCAATGATAACCTCAGCGTTTTTTGCCCCTTATAAAAAAAAAAAAAAAAAAAAAAAAAAAAAAAAAAAAAAAAAAAAAAAAATATTTATTAATTTTATTATTTAATTTTTATTTATTTATTATTATTATGACAGCTGCCAAATTAGCCCCTTTACAGCTACCTTGGTGGCAGTAAAATTTGTTAAGTTTTTACAGTTTATTTAATAAATGTTATGTACCTTGTACTTATTTTGTTCTATTTATATTTTTAGCCCCTATATGGGTTAAGACCTCTTTACAGTCTCTCCCTTGTTACATGTATTGTTATCTAGTTCTAAGGTTATTTTAAATTATTTACTTAACTACTTGCTTTCATTCCTATTTATATTTTTTCTTATAGAATGAAATCTATGTTTGCCTAATTGACACCACCAAATACGAGTAGGTGCCAATTTTCTCTTGAGGGCGATGATAAAACCGCTGCGTTTTTCGCCCCCCTTATATAAAAAAAAAAAAAAAATAAAAAAAAAAAAAAAAAAAAAAAAAAAAAAAAAAAAAAAAAAAAAAAAAAAAAAAAAAAAAACAGGACAACGGTGGGCGCCTTCGTAGTGGGATCCCTAGGCACCTGGGATTCCATCAACTGGACTACCTTCAGCCGCCTGGGAGTTGACCGCCGCAGGGGTGCTGCCCTGGCTCGGCGCTGCGTCTCCGAGGCCATCAAATGGAGCCGGGACATCTACGTCGAGCATATAACGCGCATCCGGCAGTAAGTGGGCTAAGTCGTCTCATCAACCGTCCCAATTTTAATTATTATTATTTATTGACTTATTATTGCTTATTGACTATCAATTACTGTATCTTATTTATTGCATGTTTTTAATTATTGACTAATTTATTGTATTGATTGATTGTTAATTTTTATAGTTTTTATTAGGTTAAGGTATGCATGTTTTCTGCATTTTATTATAGCGTCTATGGCCTGTTGTTATTAGTTATATAAGATTTCTATCATGTTAATATTTCGCTTGCATGTTATAACTCTATCTATTTGTCCGGCATAAACAATAAAGGCAAAAAATGAGGCCCCAAAATATTACGGAGCGCTTTCAAACTAGACGATATGTCGGCGCCTGGTCGGTGTCGGCGTCCACTACCTGCCCCACGACTGTCGCTCTGATATCGTCCAGAGGCACAACAGTGGCATACGAGTGCGTTAAACCTGCTGTATCGTGTTACAGTTACTCTGATTTCACGCCCTAAACATTTATTACAGTGTGATAGTGGTTTAACCTGCGTTACCTGCTGTCATAGTGAAGTGTTTAGCATGAGTATGTTAAAGTATGGTATAGTAACTCTGATAGAATTAGTTCAGACTAAGCCCTGTCTATGGGACAAAATCAATGAGGGAAATAAAAATCAAATTCTTCGCCAAAGGAGTAGGAAGGAAATATTCTAATACCTAGAAGATGGATACGACACATTAAATGTGGAAGAGATGAAAAGTCGGTATGTACTAAAAATTTTTAATGTACATTGTTGTCTGAGTACATTGTTGGATGTACAATGTTGGATAGTAATCCAGTTAGTTGATACAGGCTTATATTTTTGATAACTGTCAAGGTAGCTTGCCTTCATCACTCATAAATAGTTAGCAAAATTCGTGCGGACACCTTTCCCAGTTTGCTTCGTCTTCCTGATTAAGTTGTGAAATTGAGATCCTGGAACTATCATTTCATCATCTTGTCCTCCTACGTCTCCCAATCAAAATATATTGTGTAAAACTACGCAAGCTTTGACAATATTTTTGGAGAATTTTTTAGAAACATTTATAGATCTATGGAAGATTCTTCAATTTATTGGTGAGCATGCCAAATGCATACTTGCGCGCTCGGTGTAGTCTGTAATTGAAAATACGTTGCTTAACACTCATATTGTTATTTGAAAAACTCCTTCAAGATGTGTTCGTGGATAGCAAAGGCACTGTCACCAATAAAAACATACGAAGGGTCAGCGGGGAAAACGATGAAAGTCAATAAATTAGTAAAATTCGGGTTTTGATGTTTTTTGTAGAATAAAGCAGTAAGTTTTTTTCAGTAGAACACCTTGGGGGAAAAACTATGAGGGTCTTGAGATATTTAAAGTTAAAGATTTAGTGCAAGGGAGAAAAAACTATGAGAGTCAGTCGGGTCAGAGAGAAAGACGAAGAGAGTCAACAATTGGATGTTTGTTGTGTTGGAGGAAGCCACAGCTGTTTTCCGCTCTTTCTTTTGAGGTTATGCTGATGTTGTTAGTGTGCTGTCTGTGATACAACTAGTGAATGTGATTTGTGTTAATGGTTAGTTTTTCTTGATTTCTCAGTTATTTTGAGTTTTTGCTAGTATGGAGTCAGTGTGGGAAGTTGATCCAACACCAAAGAAGAAACCCAAGTTAGGCAGATTACCTGATGTCAAGAAAAAACTAGTGACACAAAGTCATGAGGTAGGCCTAAGCTGTCATTGCTCTAGGTTAAAATGTTTTGAGACTGTTGATAATAATGATAGAAAAGTGATAATAAATAAGTTCAATGATGTGACTGATTACAATGAGCAGAATTTGTACCTGGGTGGGTTGATTTCTATGAGTTGTTTAATTAAACAACGAAGGCCTAGAAAAGATGAACCTGCAAGCCATTCCTTCTCTTACAGTTACAAAGTAAGGCTTTTGAAAAATGACAATCTGGTCGAAATACCTGTGTGCTATAAAGCATTCATTTCACTTCACGGTATAACACCAAGGAGAGTACAGACACTTCAGTCTAAGCTTATGAATAACGGGGAAATCACCAAAGATGCTCGTGGAAGCCACAACAATCGTCCCCATAAACTTAATGAAGATACTATACATAAGGTTCATGAGCATATACAGTCTCTTAAAGGTCGCAGGTCTCATTATAGTAGGACTCAAAAAAGATTTATTTACCCGATACACTAGATAATAAAATACTACATGATCTGTATAAGGAGGCCTACCCTAACTTCCCTGGTCGTATGATTCGTACACAGGAAACATTTTTAATACCAAGTATAATATTGGTTTTGGCTACCCAAGGAGCGATACTTGTAGTTGTTGTGACCAATTTAAAGCTCGTGTTCATGACATTGAGCTCCAAATCCGCAATAACAGTGGTGATAGCAACAACCTCCAAGAACAACTGAAAAAACTTAATATTGACCATGAAGTTCACCTCAGAAAAGCTGATACATTTTATGAAAGAAAAAGAACTGCTAGGAAAGCAGCTGAAAAAAGCGTTGAAGTAGAAGCCATTTGTATGGATTTTCAAACAAATCTGAGCGTTCCCTTATTATAAGCGCCAGCTTTCTTATTATCTTTTTAACATCTATGTCTTATCAACCCAGGGAAAAGCATATTCTATACATATGATGAGACGGTAGGTAAAAAAGGCTCCGATGAAGTAACATCCATGCTGTAAGATTTCATTTGTAACGTCTTGAATCCACAAGTGCGTCATCTAACTATTTTCCATGATTCATGTGCAGGACAAAATAACGTCTGGATCAGTGTGATTGCAAATGCCAGGGTAATACCTTCATCTTTCATTGTTGTAAAATGTGACCAATCCCTTTTTATGGGGTGGACAAATTTCTTTGACGGATTGAATTTCCAACAAAAGTGTCCCTTTAAGTCACGTCCTGTTAGAGAAATAGAAATTGCCATTATGAAGCCTACAATGATTCAGGTGCGTGACTCATACAATGGAACATTCATGACCTACAGTATGGCTCGGAAGTCCACTAAGACACAGAAGAAACAAAAGCTTTTAGAAAACCAAAAAGATGTGATTGAGATGAAACGTGGCCTTAATCTTCTTCCATCTCCTTTGTACAATAAGGAAATCCAAATATCAAAAGCTAAGTTTAATGACTTACAAGATCTCAAGAAGTTCTTACCTCGAGAGGCACAACTTTTTTACGAGGGACTTACATTTAAAGACGGAAACAACACAGATGACGATGGAGATGTAACTGTTGGGTAAGTTGTGGAATTTTATTCGTATCTTTCATTTTTCCCAACGTCTAATATGTTATTGGAATATTATGAAACAGAAAATTCCATGTCATTGCTAAGGAGATATCTACTGTAATTTTGTTTCTTTCCAGATAATAGAAGAGCATCTTCAAAAAAGTAAATAAAATTATTAAGGATTTTGAAAAAAAAAGCACAGAAACAAACTAATTGATGAAATAGAGTTAAGTATTAGTATAATCGATCGATCTCTGAAAAACATATTAGGTTAATATCAAATATGTAAATAAATTTATTATGATAACCACACTTCTTCCCTTGACTGTCATCATTCTTTCCCAAAAACCAATGACTCATCGTTCTTACATCAAAAGAAGTGTATTAAGATAATTGTACAGGGTGACTGCCGGGAACCGGACGAATTTGCAACAGCTGTTACATTGTTGTTACACGTTCTAGGTAGATTGAGGTTATGTCATTGTTTTGAGTGAGCTTTACCATTTTAGTCACGATGGATCAGTGGTCAGTTCAGCATCGTGTTTTTGCATATGACACATTTATTAAAAATGGCGAATCCGTTATCAAAACACAGCGTATCTTCCGACGCCACTTTAATATTGCGCGAAATGACACGGTTCCAAGCCAGAATACATTGCTAAGATGGATGCACAAGTTCAGAACAACAGGAACAGTATCAAAGAAAAAGCCACCCGGTCCAGCAAGAACAGTGAGAACACCAGACAACATCGCTAGAGTGAGAACTGCTTTGATGAGGAGCCCGGGTCGCTCTGCACGAAGACACGCACAAGAGCTACGCATGAAGCGCGATTCTGTCAGAATAATTTTAAAATCAGATTTGAAATTTTATCCCTATAAAATACATGTGGTACAGCAACTGAAAGAGAGGGACTATGGACAAAGAGAAGATTTCGCAGTACGTATGCAGGTGTTGTTTACTGATAATCCTGATGTAATGATGTTAATGAGCGACGAAGCTCACTTCCACTTAAACGGTTCAGTGAACAAACAAAACTTACGATATTGGGCTCCTGAAAATCCATGTAACTTTCATGAAAAAACCACTCCACTCTCCAAAAGTAACGGTTTGGTGTGCTGTAGGCCACTTTGGGATAATTGGTCAGTATTTTTTTGAGGAAAATGGAGTCACAGTGACAGTGAATTCTGCACGCTATGTTCACATGTTGGAAACATATCTCAAGCTACAACTTCGGAGGCGAGGAATAAACGTGAAAAATGTTTACTTCCAACAAGATGGGGCTACAGCGCATACCGCTGCTGCATCGATGCGAGTTGTGAAGAAGATGTTCCCTGGCAAGTTGATTTCACGTTTTGGTGACGTGCCGTGGCCGCCGAGGTCACCAGATTTGTCGCCCTGTGACTATTTCTTATGGGGGTATTTAAAAGCTCGTGTCTATGTTCACAAACCACGAACATTATTGCAGCTAAAAGATGCAATCACCGAAGAGGTGAATTTGATTGAACAAGACATGTTGATGAGAGTGCGTAATGATTTTCTCCAGAGGTTGGAAACTTGTATCCAGGTTAACGGCCATCACATGCATGATATCATCTTTAAGAAATAAACCCAAACTAGGATAAAAGGTTCCATAAAACATATGTTTTTTGAAATGGTATGTTTTCACCAATATATATTCCACAATTAAATAATTTTACTATATAAAATAAGGTTGTACTATTCATTTAAAATACGTCCGGTTCCCGGCAGTCACCCTGTATGTCGGCGCCTGGTCGGTGTCGGCGCTGGCGTGTCGGCGAGAACCACCTGCCCCACTACTGTCGCTCCGATATCGTCCAGAGGCACAACAGTGGCATACGAGTGCGTTAAACCTGCTGTATCGTGTTACAGTTACTCTGATTTCACGCCCTAAACAATTACAGTGTGATAGTGGTTTAACCTGCGTTACCTCCTGTCATAGTAAAGTGTTTAGCATGAGTATGTTTAAGTATGGCATAGTAACTCTGATAGAATTAGTTCAGACTAAGCCCTGTCTATGGGACAAAAGCGATGAGAGAAATAAAAATAAAATTCTTCGCCAAAGGAGTATGAAGGAAATATTCTAATACCTAGAAGATGGATACGACACATTAAATGTGGAAGAGAAGAAATGTCGGTAAGTACTAAAAATGTTTAATGTACATTGTTGTCTTAGTACATTTTTTGGATGTACAATGTTGGATAGTAATCCAGTTAGTTGATACAGGCTTATATTTTGATAACTGTCAAGGTAGCTTGCCTTCATCACTCATAAATAGTTAGCAAAATTCGTGCGGACACCTTTCCTGGTTTGCTTCGTCTTCCTGATTAAGTTGTGAAATTGAGATCTTGGAACTATCATTTCATCATCTTGTCCTCCCACGTCTCTCAATCGAACTATATTGTGTAAAACTACACAAGCTTTGACAATATTTTTGGAAAATTTTTTAGAAACATTTATAGGTCTATGAAAGATTCTCCATTTATTGGTGAGCATGCCAAATGTCTACTCAACATACCTGCGCGCTCGGTGTACTGTAGTCTGTAATTGAAAATACGTTGCTTAACACCCATATTGTTATTTGAAAACTCCTTCAAGATGTGTTCGTGGATAGCAAAGGCACTGTCACCAATAAAAACATATGGTACTTTAATACCTTTAGGGGGAAGACCCTTTGATTGAGGAATGTCTAGTTCTCCAAGAGTCAACGTTCTCCAAAATTCTGTACACTGAAGAATGGAAGAATCACAATCCTTACCATAGGCACCGATATCAACTTACACAAATTTGTAATTGGAATCTACAATTGCTAACATGACTATGGAATAACACTTTTTATAGTTGAAATTCACTGTACCATCATGAGGAAAATTTTGAATCCGTATGTGCTTACCATCTATCGTACCTAAGGAAGTAGCTGGTGAAGTAGAGTCACGGGTGCATGGATAGTTGAAAGTGGAAAGTGCAGATGAGTTTGGACGTGATCGTTTGTCTTTTATACATTTATACATTTAATAACCTTCAGAAATTCCATATGCAGATTAAGTAATTCAGATTCGTTTAAGTCACGTATGTATAGCTTGAACGAAAGCAACATTAACCCGTGTTCAGTAGGTTTACGTACGGGCTTAGACCTTTTGATTTCTGACAAAATTTCCTGTTCGAAGAAGTCGGGTTCACGTCTTTTACAGTTTTTTCCAGGAGGTTTTTTTCACTTTCTTCTTTTCGTTATATGATACAATAGCACATAGTGCTTGTGAATCAGTCGGAAGAACCGAATTAACATTCAACTCTGTTTGTGAAGGAGATGGAGATTGAATTTGTGCATCGATTATATCATTACTTACATCTTCTCGTTGCAGATCCTGAGTCAAGTGTCTTATGGTTTCATCTTTTTGGGCCGACTTCAGAAGAAATTGCAAGTGTTCGACATACATATAACTCTTTTTTGCCGCTTGTCCACTTTTTGTTTTTTGAGACCGTAGAAAAGCATCCCTTATGTTTTCCCGTTTCTTCATTATAACATCGCCTGAAACAAGAATCATTTTGTAACGTTCTAACAGTATAAACCGTCACTACTACCCTCGTTTACAGGTAGAAAGCAAAAAAATATATATTCATGGCAGCAACCTATATTTGTCCAAATGTGTGTGTATGTGTGTTATTGCAAACCTGTATTATAGTTACATTTATTGTTACAGGTATCTGGCATCAGGAAACACATTGACAGATATGCATTACTCATTCCGAGTTGGTATTTCTACATTAAGCAGTATTATTCAAATTGTATGCAGTAAAATATGGGACGTATTTCGTGCTGAATATCTGAAAGAAATGGAACGGTAAGACTGGGAAGAAGTTGCAGATCAGTTTAAAAAAGGGCAAATTTTCCAATGTGCACAAAGGTTGGTACTACTTTCGGTACCAACTTGAAATTCAACAATTTTAAACTAGAAACAACAACACTGTACGCGCACTCTCAAAAAATCTGAAAGAACTGAGAACTGACAATGTTATTTCCCGTAACAGGAATTAATAGATGTAGGACTTTGTCTGTTGTTGATAACAACCTGAAATGATAAGGAGAGAAAACCCGGGTCATTTTGTCTAACATTAGAAAGTGACAGCATCCATGAATGGAAACTTTTACAATAGTAAATGTCCAAGTTCCTCTTAAATAAATTAGTTTAAACATTTAAAATTGTTAAAGTTGATAATATAAATACTTAAGTTCAACCATTGTTATTTGTTGGTGAAATAGTTAACTTACCACTTAAATTTGGAATTAAATTATTTTGTTTATTTTTAATTAAAAAACCAGCCAAAGTACAAACACGCTCCCAGATCAGTCACGCGTGGGCCTAGGCCTATTGCTAGTCGTCGTGTTATTTTACCACCTGCTTCCAGTTTGCCTGATCTACCCCTACCATCGCCAGATCAACTCGTAGTGCAACCAGCTCAACCCTCGTTGCAACCTGAACGACCCGTGGAACAACAAGCTCAACCCGTGATGCAGCCTGAACGACCTGTGGAAACAACCTGACCAACTTGTGATGCAGCCTGTCCATCGTCAACGTGCTGAAATCCCACGTGAGCTTGATTTTAGCAATACTTGGATGACAGTACATCCTCCTGAAGCAGCGATTGACATAAGTAATGATTTTCTCCCGAGGAACATTGGTCCACAAAATTTGCCACTTCAGGTAGATAGACCTATTAATTTTTGAAGTGAAAACTTCTTTAGGCGCGTTGAGCGTTTTTGGTAGAGGGTAAAAATCCTCGGTTCGCGTCACCGACATGCTAATGATACTAACCTGCATGAAAAAGTCAGTCTCGCTGTGTTTTTTAACCGTAGACTTGGCCGCGGACTACTAACCTGCATGAAAAAGTCAGTCTCGCTGTGTTAAAAACTGTCCCGGCGGAGTATGAAAACAGACTGCGAAAATCAGTGACCTTTACGGCTTCCTCTCGCGATTTAAAAGTGAAGCCAATGTCGTACAATTCTGTAAGATGCGTCAAATTAAAGCTCTTAATATTGGCAATCTATTGGTTACATTTTTAAATATTAAAAAAATTTCGAAATAATTTTGATTATTGTTTACATTTTACATAGCGTTTACAATGACAAGAAAAAAGTAGTAAGCGAGGATTTTTTTTATTTTTTGGTCAGACAAAATTTGTCAGCGAGAAAGTTGTGTGAAAATAGATGAATATTTTTTTTGTAATTTATCATTTTTTTATTGGAAGTTTAGTTTAGCCTGTAGTAGCGTATGAAGTGATGAGTGAACGTTTCTGCCGGAACTGTAGTTGGCGCATTGGCTCACTGATACCGTATTAACTCAATAAATTAGTTTATTGTGCAATAAAAATACCTTTACGAAAGAACCAAGTTAATTTAACTAATTTATTAGTTTTAAAAATATTGTGGGTTTAATTGTTATTGCAATTATATACTTTATCCGTAGCAATAACTGTATTATTTACAACGGTGTTCAACTCATTGTTGTTCACTCGGTGTTTACTCACTTGTATTCTATGTTTAACTAACTATTAATATTGAGCAATTACAACATATTTTTATACAGATAAATGAATAATGAAAACAACGAATATATTTTTAAACATTTTTAGTATTTGTACGAATATTTGTATTTAAAATTTAGCATTATTCATTTTAATTATGTTTTTTAATATTTAACCTCTTCATCATGAAATGAGAATTATTACGGTATAAGATTTATCTTACTAGCGTGGTAAAATAGATTTCTAGTTATTTGATAATATTTTTTCGTGGATTTTAAAATTGGAAAATTAAAAACGCGTCACATTTACAATTACAGATGTACTGCTACTATAACGTATTGTTAATTACTCTCAACTTAATAGTTCCGTTTTTCACTTCTATCGGCAGTCCCACGACTGTTTTAATTTATTTTTTACAAATGCCCTATTAATGATGATGGTTCGAGAGACCAATTTGTACGCCGCCGAAAGAATGGTGGAAGTGTAAGCCCTCCGATATTAGCCAGAGAGGCTCATGGTTAATAAAAGGGATAGCGTTTTTGCTGCCACCACCCTAGCTCGTAGGGAAATTTAGAATAGTGGTTGAGAAGGGTCTTGAAATAATTACTCACGTTTCTCCTTTGTTTGAGTCCAATCTATATTCAAAATGCACTAAAACACTCGTAGGCGCACCCAAACTACTATATGTGTACCGGTGTGTTCGCATCTCACTCCACCAAAATAGACTTACTTCACACACTCTACATTGCCAATCCCTCCGCCTACCTCCGAGCCCTCAACTCGACTGCCGACCCGTGCTGACGAGTGCTGACCCTTGCATTTCCTCAGCACGGCCAGTCACCTCACATCACGCGGTTAAAGGGACTTGGGTTAGTCCAGTTAATTTACACACTGTGTAATTACTAAAATACCATCTAAAAATTACTATATTAAAATAGTAGTGTGCGTGCGCGCTACATCACTCTCCCTTTCAGGAAAGATGGATCATACAGAATTTTCATGGTGATACATCTTAGATTCTCAGAATATAACAAACATTTACAATACTTCAAAAAAAAATGTATAGGATAACATTTTACATTACATCATTTTTTTCACAACTTAAAAGGACAAAATAGTATTTTAGGCTGCGTAAGTTCTTATAATCTACAATTTAATTCTACTTGACATTGACAATCACTTAAGATATATGTCCTCCTAACTACATTACATTTCTTGAGCTTGGCAAGTCCCCACATATTTATAACAAATATAGTCTTTGCAACACTGACCTGACTGGTTCAGCACTACAATGAATTTCACAATACCGTACTTCAAGGCGGGCTTGGTGTATTGAATTGAACAAAGGAAGACTCCTGAATAATTTCTGCGAGCGGAGTTCCATGTTCTACTCGAATGGTTGGGGCTTGCCGCTCAGCAACTGAGGACATCCTCGCACAGGTTGGCATTTTCCTGTGACAAAACAAAACTACGCAAAGTACACTATTCAAAATGAACAAAATAAACATTGAAACTATGATAATGTAGAAATAGTTCAGTGGGGTTTCTATACTTTCTTTGATACTAGGGTACAAAACATGTGTATCATTTAAAAGCTTGTTAAGGTCTAGTTCTATGTGATTATCTTTAAGATTGTCCTTGACTTTTTGCATTGTTTCAAATAACAAGCTACTGTTTTTTAAAGATTAGATTTTCTTCGTGAGATAGCAACAGGTTAATCTTTGGGATGTGCAAATGGTTAATGTCAAATTTATATTTTATATTTCCTTGAGTCCTCGAGAATAACTTATTATATTTACCAAAGATAGCGCAACTTGAAGCCTGTTTTAATATTCCAGACTTGTTTAAAGTTAATTCTAAATAACCTAGATGTGGTGGAGAGATAACTGAGTTTTTCTCCATCAGAACTCCTCATACAATTAAGTATGACTTTATATGGTTCCTTTAGGCTATAGATCCAATCATTGCCGTTTTGGATCCATACAGGTGAAGTTACATTTATGGTTAAGGTTCGTGAACATTTTTCTGTGACTAGGTTAGATCCCATGAATAGAGCGAATATACAATCATTAACGCTATGATGCAATACATTTATAGAGTTAGGACACAAATAAAAATGACTTAGTCTACACTGACTTAGTGTGTTAAAATCGATAGGTGCATAATACTGTCTCTCTTTGGAGATCAACAAATAATCAACTTGTACATTCCATTTTAACCAATGTTGAAGGTTTGTTTGGTACAATGGAATAACTTCTACTTTATAAAGTTCAAGACGTCTGTCTTGCGAACTTAAAGGTACAGTTACGATCAATCTAATTCCTGTCTTGGTGGCTAAAGCATGAGCAGTGCAAAAGGTGTAATACATAAACACGTCCTCTTCATTAACTGGTATAATTAGTTTCAAATGACGAGGTATGACTTTTCCTATGTCAAGCAATATGTTTACAAACTCATGGGGTATGGGGTGGTAGTTAATTTGCTGCTTATTCTACATGTGTTTACTAATTCTAAAGCTTGCCTAAACTCAACAATTCTTAACTTTGCTTCATCTATGGTTTGACCTAAATGACGTGCTAGACTGACAGATTTTAAATGTTTTGTTAATGAACGATGTAGCATAATGTTTTCTTGTTCGAATCCTTGGAGTGAAGTGATTAACATGCTATTTGAATGAGTAAGTTTAGTCATTATCTCTGATATGGCTTTAGTATTTGTTACCATCTTTTCATTCATGTCTTTCATTAAGGTGATTTGGTTTTCTCTAGAACTCAACAGTGATCCGCTAATCTTTTTTATCTCTTCAACTTTACTATTAACTTGTTCCATATCTTCGCTAGTGGGCACACCAAACAACCATTTCAATGCATATCCTCCTGCATCAACTAGTCCTCGCTTGGAGCGTTCTGTAGGTAGAAGTCTAAATAAGTCACTTACATCGGATTCATACTGGTCTATCCCGGTCTTAATTCTACTATATTCGAAAGCAAAGTCCTCATCCCACACATTTACACTAGTGTTCGTATAATAAACTAAGTCTGTGCACAATGTCTTAAGTGACTCAAGTTCGTCTCTTATTTCTATCATATTAAAATCTAATACAATCTTCCATTCATCCTCGGAAATAATTGTGTCATGAAGTTTCTTGAAAACGATTCCCTGTGTCATTTCATTCTCTGCCATTCCTGTCTCGACAAAGAGTACAAGTATTCCTGAAATCATCATTTAGATCCTAATAATTGTTTACTTCATGAATATCCTGACTTATTCGAATTTATTTTATTACGTACAGCTTGATCTTATGTTTCTTATCTTAACCTGCGTAGATATAACTTCTTTCCTTATAGTGTACTCAATCACACATTTGAATTGTTTGGATCCTTTAATTTGGCTTTTATTCACACACCTTGCATACCCATTCATCAACATTCGTTTCACAGTCATACAACATTCATACTCACGCATACAACCCATTCAATTCGGAGTAACTATTGCATTCTACTTTGTACGTGGTACTCTAAAACATCTTTTACTTACACATCAGACAAGAAGCATAACATACTAACGAGGAATATTTTAGTGTATCATATAACATCCTCAAATAACAAACAATACATAATTATTCAATACATTGCGTTTACTTTTAACTACTAAATAAACGATGCAATACACGTTCACTGTCATAACAATATGTATATACATTCCTATTATTTAATAAACTTCATAGTCTTTGAATCTACACGGTTTTCTTCTATCTCTTATGGATCTAAAAGGGCCTGGTCGCTCTTCTGCGGTTCCTGGGCTTGGTTCTCTCCTGTCTTGTTCTTCATTTTGTCCGGCTACTCTATTGAATGCCTCTTCATGGTCTTCGGTCTCTTCAATGATTTCTTCCTGTTCTTCTTCTTCTGCTACCTGAGCAGCTTTTGGATCATTTTGGCTACTTCCTTGTTCTTGCAACTTAAACTCGGTGACAGGTTTTACTCGATTCACATGTACAGTTACATTCTTCCTTTTAATTCGGAGTACGACATTCAAATCTGATATAACCTTGACAATTGTGTATGGACCTTTCCATGGTCTAGACAACTTCTTCACTCTTCCTTTTTTCACTTGGGGCACGTGAAGGTATACTCGTTGGCCCTCTTCGAATTTATTTAGCTTAGAATTCTTGTCGTATTGTCTCTTTTGCTGGGTTCTTGCATGGTCTTGGCATTGTTGAGACAAATTCCTTACGGCATTCAACTTCATCTTAAGATCTTCGACATAATCAGGGTAACCATCATCTTCTTCTGTGATCAATAGATCATCTTCTAAGGGAGTCTTCATCTCTCTTCCAAAGACTAGCTCAAAAGGAGAAAATCCTGTTGAATCATGCACTTGAGAGTTATAAGCCATATTTACCATTGGTAGGAGCTCGTCCCAGTCTGTTTGATTTCGGTTGACATAATGACTTAGCATCTTGGGTATGGATCTATGAACTCTTTCTGTTCTACCATTGCTCATGGGATGATATGCGGTGGTTTGAAGTTTCTTTATTCTTAGTAGAGCACACATGCTTTTCATTATTTCGGATGTGAAATTTGAGCCTTGATCAGTAATTAATTCACAGGGTACTCCCATCTTCGTAATGACTCTCTGCACAAGTGCTCGGGCTATTGTTTCTGCAGTTTGGTCTGGCAATGCAATAAACTCTCCGTACCTTGTAAAATGATCTATAACTGTCAGTATGTATTTGTTTTTGGAGCTTGTTAGGGGTAATGGGCCAACAATGTCACACGAAATCCGGTATCCAAATTCTGTACTTTCTTGAAATTTACCTAAAGGTGCTTTAGTTTTTCCGTAATCCATTCTTTTATTGCATGGATCACATGCTCTGATAAAGGAGGCAACATCTAATTTCATTTTCGGCCAATAAAAACTTTTCTTGGATTCTTAACATCGTCTTCTTGATACCTCCATGACCTGCTGTCGGGATATCATGGTGTAAACGAATAACCTTCTCTCTTAACCGTCTTGGAACGACTATCAGTTGTCTGTCCTGCCTCTTTATATAGATGACTCCTTGTGGACTTGTTTTGAACTGAGGGTATTTTTTCAATCTCTGGCACTCTTCATCCTTACATTGATTTTCTTTAATGCTGTCCACATCCAATATAGGTAGACTTTCCACAGTATTCTTGCACACAATTCTGCTCAGACAATCAGCGTTTTGATTTTTTATCCCTGGTTTATGGAATACCTTGTAGTCATATTCAGCCAATTTCAGTGCCCATCTAGTGAGTCTACTCGAAGGATCTTTTAGCGACAGCAGCCATCTGATTGCGCTGTGATCAGTATACAAGGAGAATGATCGTCCGTACAGGTAGCATCGGAAATACTTTACTGCCCATACAACTGCTAAAAGTTCTTTTTCTGTTACTGTATAATTCTGCTCAGCAGAGTTTAACTGTCTTGACGCATAGGCGATAGGGTGTTCTATTCCATTAATCACTTGTCCTAATACTGCGCCAAGTGCAACATTACTTGCATCAGTGCTTAAGACGAATTCCTTGGAGAAATTTGGATACACTAATAAAGGTTCAGTTACAAGGATGGTCTTCAATTTTTCAAATGATGTTTCCGCTTCTTCGTTCCACTCAAACTTTTGGTCTTTTTTGGTTAATTTTGTCAGAGGTTTAGCGATGTCGGCAAATTTCGGTACATGCCTCCTATAGTAACTACATAGTCCTATAAATCCACGAAGTTCCTTTTCATTCTTGGGTCTTGGAAAATTTTTGACAGCTTCAATCTTATTCTGACATGGTTTGATTCCATCTCTCGATACAACATGGCCTAGGAAGTTAATTTCAGACTTTGCTATTTGGCATTTCTTCAACTGGATACTCAAATTTACCTCTTGAAATCTCTCTAGAACTTCACTAAGATCTTTAGCGTGCTGATCAATACTCGAACTGAAGATTAGGATATCATCCATGTAGGGCAAACATGCTTTTCCTTTCAGACCTGTGAGAGTAGTATCAACCAATCGTTGAAATACAGAAGGAGAATTGATCAATCCCATTGGCATGCGTGTATATTCATAATGACCATCAGGAGTACTGAAGGCCGTCTTCTCTTGACTTTCAGGGTGCATTTTTACCTGATAGAAACCTGAATTCAGATCCAGTGCCGAGAAGTACTGACTGCCTCCTAACATGTCTAAAGTTTCATGTATATCTGGAAGGGGATATATTTCCGGAACTGTAATTTTATTGAGTTCCCGATAGTCTACACATAGACGATAACTGATGGTACCATCAGAGCCTGCTTTCTTGGGGACAATGATTACCGGTGCTGACCATGGGGAAGTACTGGGTACAATTACACCTTTATCTAATTGTTCTTGTATCAAATTTTGTAGAGTACCTCTCTGTGATTGTGGCACTCTGTAAGGTTTCTTATTGATCGGAGGATGTTGGCTCGTGTTGATTTTGTGAGTAACTAAAGAAGTACACCCCAAATTCTCTATTCCTCCTAAGCTAAATAGACGCTTGTAGCGTTGGAGAACATTTTTTAATTTATTTTGGTCTTCAATTGGGAGGTGCTTTAATTTTTCTTCAAGTTTTCCATTGAATTCCTCTGTCCTATTTTGTGTTAGATTTACTCGTTTCCATGCTCCTTTATTTGCTTCACTGTGTGGCTCTTCTATTTTGCAGAGCAGCGTATTCTTGTATATCACTAAATTTTCAGATGTGATATTTATGATTTTGGTCCAACACATTCCTTTATTCACTTTTGAAAGGCTTCTAGCGACATTGATGCCATGAACTTTTACTAACGCTGGTTCTGTAATTACTGTTTTTCCTTCCATTTGTTCCATTTGATCCTTTTTGTTTTTGCTTAATTTTACTTGAATAAGCATTTCTGAACGGGCAGGCACGTTGATGTTTGTGCGACTATACGCTAAAATGTCAGGTATTTCTTCCTTCAGGATTTGTTTTGGTGGATTAAGGTTTGTTGAACTTGTTTCGTGGGAACATTGAACAATGCCAATGCCACTTCTCCTGCTTCGAGTTACAGGGGATTCTCTTTCATGGAAACTGCATGCTATCTTGTTTTCCAATACTCAGAGACTTATTCTCAAGGTCAATCACAGCCTTTTTTCGTTTCAAAACATCGTATCCTAGGATAGCAATATAATCTTCAGGGAGATCTGTTGCTACGAAGTCACATTTTAAATCAAGTAACTCCAGTTGCAAGGTCTCTGTTACAGTGCCGTAAACGTTCATAACAGCACCAGTGATACCTCGTATTTGGATTTCAGTTGGAGTTAGCTTGTTCTGAGCCATTGTCCTATCGATCAGTGATACTTGTGCTCCTGTATCGATTACAATGAGACCGTTCACTCCTCCTATGCACCCTTGTACAGTTAATTCACTCACATTTTCTTGTGTCAAAGTGGCAACAGCTTTGAAATTCAACTTCGCCTGTCTGAGTCCCGTGTGGTTCAGATTTAATGATTTCTGAGGTTCCCAGCGGCGTGCCTGGGTCCCTCGTTGTGGTTTAACGTGTTCGAAGCTGATCCACGTCCTCCATGCTGATACCCTCTGCTCCTGAAGGTTCCTCCTCTAGCTGCGCCTCTTCCTAATGCTGTATTTCTCATACCCCAACAATTGTTTGCTGTGTGTCCAGGTTTTCGGCAATTTTCACAATAATAGGTAGTTGTTTCACTTTTACTTCTACAATCCCTCTCTTTGTGACCTTTCTTCTTACATGTATAAACATACAATATCTACTCGCCTGGATTGGCATTCTCTGGCTTTATGGCCTGGTTTCCCACAAGTGTAACACGTAGTATCGGTGATCGTTCCAAAAAACTCGCCTTGTCTTCTCCTCAAATTCGGATGGTCTTTTCTCTAAGTTGTTTAGAGCTATCGCCGTGGTTACAGCTTCTCTGAATGTTTTAGGGAACTTGATCCTGGTCTGCCGTCCTATTTCACCATTTAATCCTCTTACAAAGGCATCCATGGCTCTTCTATCGGCCTCTTCTCTCAGAATTTGGTTTGCTTCAGCGTTGTTTGTAACTCTTAGAGTTTTATCACTGACCCTTTTTACTCGGTCAGAGAACTGCTCAATAGTTTCTCCTCTGTTTTGTCGTATGCTAGCCAATTGCTCGAAGTAGTAATGATCTGGTAGGCTATCGCCGAATCTTTCCATAAAAGCAGCTTTTATTTCTTCTAAAGTTGTTGAGTTTTTACATTTTTCGTCTGACTTTGCAAACTGTAGAGCACTGCCTGTTAGTTTAAGTTTTAAAACTTGAAGTTTTTGAGCTTCACTCCAATTGCTGAGCTCTCCAATTCCTTCGATGTTGTCAAAGAAGGGGGCGACTAGATCTGCTTTCTCTCCATCGTAATGGGCTATACTTGAGACAAGCTCAAATGACGGCTTGCTGTCTGCAAGGGTCATGTCCATCGGGTACGGAGATGTTTCAGTTTTGTTCACCGCGGAGGTAGAAGCGTTGGCTAACGTTTCATCTAGTGTTACTTGAAGCGACCTCACTTTATTCGATATGGCATCAAAGGCGTCTTGGACCTCAACGGTCTTCCCTTCTAGGTGTACAGTGCCCATCGTTAATAATTTAAAAAAATTTGGTTTTCCTCTTTGGAATACAGTAGCTATACAATTCTCTAGGTTATCAGTGATATTCAATAGTTAAACTTAAACGCTCTAAATGAAATCCCTAAAAGACATTGACAGCAACAATGTGAATAACTAGTTTCCCTATTTTTCAGTAAAATAACTTTTCCCCTTTTTTTTTCAATTTTCGATAATGGATCAATCAAACAATAAAGTTTTTCGATTTCCAAATGATACCAATCACTAATCGGTAGTATTGAGTTATCAATGGATCAATAGTCTAACAATGCCTCGATATACAAGTATATCAATACTGTAATGTGACTCAATACAGCTGCAATAATATTAAATAATCGTATTTGTTATATGATATACTATGTGCTATTACTTATATACTCTAATAGTTAATCACATTAACTGATATCACTTTGTTTTCAGTATAATTCGAAATTTACCCTTTTTATAAGTCAGCAACAAGTTACTTCCAACAATTATTGCTATTATACTCTTTTACACTTATATTAAAATTTCTACGGGTTTCTTTTTGTATACAGATATTAATGAATTATCAATCAAATTGAACAGTAAGCTAATATAGAATCATTGGCATATCCCTATTTCCAAGCAAATGATTTTAATCAACACGTTATTCTGCTTATATTTACGCTGAAAACATGATGGACTGAATGCCCTGGAGGTGACGACCTGACATGGAGGCTTTGGCAAAATAAAATACTAGGATGTTATCCTTTTAATTTCTCTTATTTAAATAATTCTGAATCTGTTTGTCAATAAAGAAGTTTAATGCTTAAAGCCTGGCCTCAATGCTGCATTCACCATTTATTTCCAAAGCATTTTGAACCATATTATTTAACCAACTATTTACTAATAATACGTAGTCTAATCTTAGGTTTCGCCAATGATTTAATTTAATTTAATTTAACAAAGTTCCCACTGCTCACCAAATAGTGACAGGGCCTGCCATCTCGAAGGCTGTGGATGATCGTGACTGCGTTGACGGAGATGACAACATCTGCGTAGACAGTGGTCGGCAGTTGGTAGTTCCGGTCTGGATCACTGGATGTCCGGTGACGTATGCCCTCCTTGTTCCTTTCTATGTTCTATGATGACGTATGATGATGGCGTCCAACTTCCGCTTCATAGTGTAATGGCGTTGCACATGGTGTAATAAGCACACAGAACTAATCCAAGTCCATCTTCGTTCATATAAGTTGAATTTACTCGAAATTTAGAAATATAACATTGCAATTAATTTGTAAATGAATTTAGAATAGTAGTTATTTGGATAATGGAGTGTAAACTGAAATGTTCTAATAATTTTCTCAACCACGTGGTACACTTCTTTATTTCTTTTAGAGTTCTTTTAAAGTTTTGAAATCATTTTGAAATAATTTGCTGGTTTAATTATCGTATCCCACCGCTGGTCACCACTGTAAGCCCTCCGATATTAGCCAGAGAGGCTCATGGTTAATAAAAGGGATAGCGTTTTGCTGCCACCACCCTAGCTCGTAGGGAAATTTAGAATAGTGGTTGAGAAGGGTCTTGAAATAATTACTCACGTTTCTCCTTTGTTTGAGTCCAATCTATATTCAAAATGCACTAAAACACTCGTAGGCGCACCCAAACTACTATATGTGTACCGGTGTGTTCGCATCTCACTCCACCAAAATAGACTTACTTCACACACTCTACATTGCCAATCCCTCCGCCTACCTCCGAGCCCTCAACTCGACTGCCGACCCGTGCTGACGAGTGCTGACCCTTGCATTTCCTCAGCACGGCCAGTCACCTCACATCACGCGGTTAAAGGGACTTGGGTTAGTCCAGTTAATTTACACACTGTGTAATTACTAAAATACCATCTAAAAATTACTATATTAAAATAGTAGTGTGCGTGCGCGCTACAGAAGCTCGGCGAGCAGCAGGAACACTTTCACCAGGGCCTCGCATTGCTCGATGGTACAGTACAACTGTCCCTGAAATTAAAAAAAAATTATTGGCCTCCTCATTAGTATGGGATTGACAAAGCGGAAAAATGTAGAAACGCTATTGGCCCAGCATGATGTTTTGTATTGTATTGTACCTTTTTTTCCTAAAGTCTTGTCTTTGAAGCGATTTTAAAATATATGTATGTTCCATTTATCTAACGAGAGCCCCAACCAAAACACCAACCAGGATATGACCCATGGATTAAAGTTAAAAATTTCATTGATAGTATGAACCTATCGTTCAAAAACTATTTTGTTCCGGGGCAGATGGTGTGCATTGATGAAAGTATGATCGGGATGAAAAACCGAACAACTTACATTCAATATATGCCAAGTAAACGGCATGCACGTTTTGGAATAAAAAAATTCGAATTGTGTGACTCTGAAACATTATACTCGTATGTACTTCACAGTGCTATGTATTCTGGACGCGACTTCTTAGCTGATGACAGGGAAGATAATTTTACTAAAAAGGTTGTGAAGCATCTTATGACACAGTGTCATTTATTTCACAAAGGTTATCACCTGATAACTGATAATTATTATACCAAAATTCCTCTGGCCAAATATCTCACAGACAATAATACGTTTTTAACCGGAACCATTAACAAAAGGAGTAAAGAATTGTCTAAAAACTGTAATAATGGCTGATTTAAAAGGTGACCAGAGTTTATTTAAAAAAGGATAATGTGGTGTTGGTATGCTACAGAGAAACTGATCATAAGAAACCAGTCTATCTCATCACAACAGCACTACATGCTGAAGACATCAATGTTACTAGTAAGAGTGGGCGTATTAGACGAAAACTCCTCCTGATCCATAAGTACAACCTGAGTATGGGTGGTGTAGACTGCAAGGATAAAAGTATTTATCATGTAACTTGCAGCCGCACTACCAAAAAGTATTGGAAGAAGATCGCCTTTAATTTTTTTTTATATGGCAATCCTCAACTTATACATTTTGTACAAGCTGACATGTCAAAATGTCAAACCATTATCAATTGCATTATTCATTGCCTAACCCAGACATCTACTCAACTAGACCCAGGACCACATAATGTGTCACTACCAGCTGCTGCACCTCAACCACCTCCTGGCCACATCTTTGAAAAGCTACCTGGAAAGAACTTGCGCCTTTGTGTTGTTTGCCAAGAAGCAGGGATGCCGAACTCTCGGAGTTCATATTGGTGTCCAGGATGTGAGTCTGGTGTTCACAAGGCCTGCTTCAGAAATATGAAACACTACAAACGTTCAAAGCCACAGCAAAGATCTCTCCGCCTGACTCGGAGTAGCTCTGTCCATCTGTTCACGGTTCAGTTTGCTTGTTTGATTTAAATTTATGCAAAGGTATTTATTATAAAAGCGTATTCGTGTATTTTAGACAGTAAATTTGTTTCACTTTTTCTGAAGGTATTATTAGCGTTTTATTTCTATGACCATCGCTTGTTTTATTTTTTTAACAACAAAATATAGAGATAAAAATACATTGTTCTACATTTTTGTAAACTTCAATAAATGTACTATATATATAAATAATTTTTGGATGAAAAAAAAATTTTTAGCTAAAAGAGTTAGACGTTTATTTCACAATTTTGACTTTTGTAAAATAAAAAAAGTTTGTTGCCATATAAACATATCTTATACAATGTAAACTTCTATAAATATCATATTTTTCTCTTCTAAATATATTTACCTCTTAGAAAAAAATATTTGTTCATCCAATAGATTCCAATATGTCACAATAGTATACATAATAGCGCTATACAAACTTTTTTCAGATTTTGTAGTTTTTATAGATATATTATTCAAAAGTACCAATAAACTTCTTTCACCTAAATATTTTTTTTGTAATTTGTAATTAAGATATATAAGCAAACTTTTGTATATTTTAGAATTATTCTAAAAAATTTCATATTAACTGAGAGTGTGCTATACATTTGAGAAAAATTTATTGTTTACTAATGTTTTTATGTTAATCAGTAAAAAAAATAAAAATACATTAAAATAATTCAATATTTAATATTTTTTTTGGGAAACTACATTTATTTCTAAAGACATTGATGTTTTTAAAATGTTTGTATCTAAAAAATAGATGAGCAGTGATTAAAATACAAAACCCTTACAAAATCACCAAAAAGTGCCTTCCATTTTGGGAAAAATGATGGCCAGTTCCAAGGTTAATGAAAACCCCAAAATCAGTTCGTTTGGATTGTATACAGAATGCAGATGTAGATGGATTGTTATTAAACAACATACAGGATGCCAATTCTTGCTCTGTATTCAGAAAAGCAAAGTCAGAGGCTCTAGCCGCCAACGATCTAGACAATGATCCACGGATTGATCTAATAAAAATGGCAATGTTGCAAGCTGGGGATCAAGATCAGTATGTTCAGTTTGTTGGTAATCCTTTACATGTCATAATTTACAGTAAACAATTACTAAATTTATCTATGAGGGGAATGAGACTAAGGAAAAAAGGCAAAAAAAAATTTTAGTTGGGCTATAATAAATGCAGTTTTAATACAGTGGAATTGCATGAGTATGGTACCATATTTATTGGTTTGTCATGAGATAGTCAAAAGTAAAACTGTTAAAAATACACCAACCGTAACATTACACATATGAGTTATTATTGTTCATCTTGCTTTATTCACTGCATTCCTTCTAAGAAAAAACACATTAAGGAATTAATTATTAATGCAAGTTATGTTCTCAATTATAAATTGTTCTAGTTACAAAATCGATAATAGAACATGTAATTATTGTGTTACTAAGCAAAAATATGACACTCGAAGTTAATCGTTAATTGGTTTGTCTAAAGTATGTGACCCCTTACCATCTGTCGGAGACGATGACTGAAGAAACTGATGAAGCTGACATACATGAGTCTACTTCTGATGCAATATACCAACAGAGTCCATTTTACAAAGACATGAAAGCAATTGAAACTGAAGTTCATATATTGCTGAACATCAAAGAGCCACCAAAAGAAGATGAGCCTAATTCTAAAGTTTATGAAAACTTAGCCCTTTGCGCTCAGCAAACATTTTTATAAATTGTACGCACAGGTCTCGTGGCCTGTTACACGGTGTAATATACTACTACTATATACTTTAAATAAATGGTTAAACTTAATTTGTATTCTGATGATTATAGCTAGAAATAATAAATAACTCAGTATGATACAAATGTGACCTTTAATGATGATAAATTAATTGACATACAGGTTTGTATTTTGAAACAAGATGGAGGATACAATAATGGTAAATTTCTTTAAATACAGTTCTTAAATTTTAGGGCAGGGTGGTCGTGCTGGCTTACTGAAATAGAAATATTAGGTATTGTTTTTAATAAAAGATATTGTAATTTAAAAAATAATTTTGTTAAATTTTAATTATATTAATTTTGAATTGTTAGCCAAATCGATTGTTCCTGGGTTTTATGTTCTTCCAAGGGATCACTCTTAAATTTTAAAACCAATTTTCTCACCCAATGTCTGTCTTCTGCTTCTCTGTACTTCAGTGATAATATGAATTTAATAAATTAACCTTTCTTTTGAACTAAATACTGCTGAATAAAAT
This sequence comes from Homalodisca vitripennis, assembly GCF_021130785.1. Taxonomy (NCBI): domain Eukaryota; kingdom Metazoa; phylum Arthropoda; class Insecta; order Hemiptera; family Cicadellidae; genus Homalodisca; species Homalodisca vitripennis. The sequence continues at coordinate 414,483 of NW_025776137.1, forward strand.
GTAACCAGTTTCTTTATTTAAAATAATAATCTTGCTTCACTTCTTCTATATCCCTCTCTCCTCTAAACTTTTAAACCTCTGCTCTCTTCCCTCAACAAACATCCCTGCACACTGTACGAGGGCTGTTTTTTAAGTAAGGGCCGTTCTCCCGTACACGGTAGTAATTCGCGTTCCTGCCGTAACGAGCGTGTGCACCGCCTCCCGGCATTCCTAGCGAACAACTTCATGTCAGTTGCAGCTCTGTAGCTAACCTGTATGCATTACTGTGGATCTTTAAAATGTTTATGTTTATTATCGAATCACCCGGTGTGAGATTCGGTCAGTGATACGATTTTTGACTGCAAGAAACATGTAGGCTGCTGACATTCACCGTCAGCTTTGTGAGGTGTATGGTGCCAAGGCAGTGAGTGATGGTAAAGTGCGGAAATGGGTCCGAGAATTTAAAGATGGCCGCGAAAATGTCCACGATGAAGATCGCTCAGGCCGGCCATCTGTGATCACGGGAGATTTGGTTACTGCAGTTGACGCAAAAATTCATGAGGACCGACGGTTCACAATAACCACTCTCTCTATGGAATTTCCTCAAGTGCCCAGGTCAGTACTGTACAAAATTGTGTCAGAAAACCTAAACTTTAAAAAATTGTGCTCAAGATGGGTACCCAAACTCCTTACTGAGGATCACAAAAAAAGAGATTAAGCAGTTCTTTGATCTTCTTGACCCGCTACGACGAGGAAGGAGACGACATGTTGAGTCGAATTGTAACAGGAGATGAAACATGGGTATCCCATATTACTCCTGAATCAAAGCAACAGTCCATGGAATGGCGGCACACAACATCTCCAGTCAAAGTCAAAGCCAAGCAAACGCTGTCGCCGCGCAAAGTTATGGCAACTGTGTTCTGGGACAGGTGCGGTGTTTTGCTAGTGGACTTTATGCCGCGAGGAATGACGATTAATTCAGATCAAAAGACGCGGCATGCTGACAAAGGGAATTCTGCTCCTCCACGACAATGCAAGGCCTCACACCGCTGCTCGGACACAGGAAATGATCGACTCTTTTGGCTGGGAAGTTTTGAATCATCCGCCGTACAGCCCCGACCTTGCTCCGAGCGATTTCTACCTTTTTCGGTACTTGAAAAATCATCTTGGCGGGAAGCGCTACAATGACGACAAAGAAGTCAAGACGGCCGTGAACTCCTGGTTGTCAGAGCAGGCGGCAAATTTCTTTGAAGAGGGATTTCAAAACTTAGTTTTAAGATATGATAAGTGCCTTAACAAACAAGGCAACTACGTAGAAAAATAAAAAAGTATGTAGATTCTGAAAATAAATGTATTTTGAAAAAAATAATTGTTGTTTATTAAAAAAAAACCACCCTTACTTAAAAAACAGCCCTCGTATTACTGACTTTAGTTTACTTTATAACTTTTGAGTTTTATATGTAATAAGGTGAATTTTGATATATTTAATTTGATGTATTTATTATTGTTTGTATCAAAATTTGAGACAATTTATAATTAATTATTCCTTAATTATTTAATTATTATTACTAATAAATTTCTAAATTAAATTAAATATTGAAATGAGTGTGAGATGGTGTATGAAATGAGTCATTACAACGGGCCAGCGCCATTCCGCCGCTAGATCGTAATATTCTGTTAGGCAAGTGTCTTGTCAGCTCTCCAGGCCTGTGCCACTGGCCACAGCTACTTTTCCCCAACGCTCGCCTGTCCAGTGTCACAGGACAATGCACCATAGTTACGTTTTACCCATTATTATTTTCCTGATTTATTTGAGGAGACCAATAGGTGCTGCATCCCATCGAGAATATTGTGGACTAACTTAAACCATATGTTTATAATATTTTCTGATTGGTTGACGTTACGATTAATCAGATCGTTTCCCGCGTTTCTTGTTGGACTTTGTCAATTGTTGTTTACAAGGCGATCTATACGTAGCATCCACTCTTTTATTACGTGTTTATGGTTTTAAAATAGAAATTGACGAAATTTTGCGGTCAGATGACATTAGAGAAATACTTTATGGTGAACTAAGTGATGAAGCTGAAGCCTACGAGGGAGACGTGGGAACAAGTGATCATGACAGTGACCCCAATGATGACGAAGTGTTTCAACCTGAAGACAGTGAGGACGAAATATTACGTGATGACGACCAAGAATGGAGGGATTGGGAAATGTTGACGTAAGTCTCCCAATATTTAATTATTTAAATCACAGTGGCTTTATGTCCCCTGAAGAGTTTGACAGAGAATCGGAGCAGCAATACTTTGAATTATTTTTTACAGACGCTTTGCTAACGGAAATTGTCAAGGAATTAATAGGTTTGCAAAAGAAAAAATATTAAAATCTACTCCAGGAAAGATCTATGTGGAATACTTGAACTGATGTTACTCTACAAGAATTCAAAGCGTTCATTGGGGTTATAATAAATATGGAGATGCATCCAAAACCGGAATTGAACGATTATTTTGACTGGTTAGACTATCATCCATTTTTTAAAGAAATTTTTGCAAAAGAAAGATTCCTCCTAATGTTTTGGTGTTTGCACTTATGCCCTCCTCGTAATACTCACATTTTAGGAACACTTTCGCATTCAGCAAAAGTGAAAAAGGTGGTTCAATATTAAGACAGCAAATTCAGAGTGTACTACTCCCCTTCTCATACTGTCAGTATTGACGAAAGTACAATGGGCTTTAAGAGTAGGGTTGAATTCAAAACTTACAACAAAGACAAACAAAAAAAAATGGGGTATAAAGGTATTTTGTTTATCTGATTCTACAAATGGGTATGTGTGTGCAATCGAGCTTTATTTAATAAAGTGTCAATGGACCAAATGATGAGACCTGAATTGCTACAAACTAGTCGTAGTGTTTTAACTTTGGTTGAAAAACTTAAGCGAACTTTTGGGACAGTGCAATGTTTACATGTCTTTGTTGACAGATTTTTACACCAATGTACAAGTAGTCAATGAACTGTACAAGAAAAAAGTCCATTTGACTGGTACGGTAGACAGGACAAGAAAAAGTTTTGCAGAAAGCGTCAGAACGAAGAAAAAGCTAAAAAACGGCGAAATGATTTTTTTTAGAAAAGACCACATGTGAAAGACAAACGTGAGGTATTGATGTTGCACACAGCCTATGATAACTCTGTTGAAGTTGTGAAAAGGAAGAAAAAGCGAGGAGTTGCTGAAACAGTTATGAAACTTTCTGTAGTATGCCGATATAATGAAAATATGGGCGGTATGGATGTCACAGATCAATATGTATCTTCTTATGGATTTGCGAGAAAATCCATAAAGTGGTGGCGAAAGATATTCTTTTGGCTTCTGGAAGTATCCGTGGTAAATGCGTACCTGATGTTCAACAATAACAGATGTCCAGGAAAATCAGAAGTGCGTCAACTCCAATTCAGAAAGAAGCTAGTAAAGCAACTTATTGGAGGTTTCAGAACCAGATGAAGCGTGGACGGTCGTCAAACATGGATAACGATCAAAGACTAAATGGGAAATTCCACTGTGTTGTTCAATAACAACTGCAAAATCCAAAGACTGCGTTGTTTGCAGTGATCAGTCAACTCCCGGCTCAATAAAACGAACCAACTTGTACTGTGACACATGTGAAAAAACCCCTGACTGCATCCTGACGAATGCTTTCAAAAATATCATACACTAAAAAAGTTTAAGTAAGTTTAATATTTTTACAGGCCATTTAGTTTTTGGATTTTTGTTAAAATGTCCCATTTTAATGAAATGTATCATTTTCTGCAATGTATCTATCTGACATGTAATTTAATTAAAAACTATATTTTGTCAAAGTTTGTGTTTTGCTTAATTCATATTTATCAACATTCTAGTATTATGTGGCTTCTGTAAAAATTAGGAAACACAGAATTCAATTCTGTGATTGATAAAAAACTAAGAATTAGCTATAACAGACATAAGTAATAAGAAATAAAAGTCAACAACAGCGTGTGCAGTAAGATAAAAACTGAATATGCTGTAAAAACAAATACGAGCCAGCTGGTCAGACGACTATAAACAAACCCGATCTGACGTAGCAACCACAGTGGCCTGTCACACGGGACACGAGAGCCCAAAGGGTTAAACAACTCAGATTCCAATAAAAATAAGAATAGTGAAGATTCTACTACTCATGATAGTGCATCTATGGCAGAAAACATATATTACAATTCTAAAATGGCAAATTTAATTGTTAATAAATATTCACCATACTTGCCCTCACGGTCTGGTTTGTTACTTCACACACGTACAGAGAATGTATGTTCAGAAAGAATGAGTAAAGGTAATGTAGAGAATTGGTTTTTGCAACTAAAGCACATTATTCTTGCAGGGAACAAACGGCTAAGACCAAATAGATTTATTCGCATGGTTAGGGAACATGTTATGTTAATTTTATAAAGAAACTATTTTGGACATACCCAAAGAAGGATGTCCACGTGGTAAACGGAAACATAACAGTGACAAGAGAGACCCAGAATTAAAAAAAGAAACAAAAATTGAAAAGCGAATCTGCTGTTCTATCAGGCACTAATTCAAATGTCATATATTGCCCTGAGAACATGGATATTGTTGAGGAAACATGGCAAAGACGAGAAAGAAGATAAAAAACATTCTTTAACTCACGATATATTCAGCGAATGGACCAGGACCAGCAAGAGGTTGTCATGTTTCAGTCACAAATAGACATGATTAAGAACAAAGTTGATGATCTTAATTTCTATGTGTCTTTGAGTAATGGAGTCAACTACGCTGTTTGTATTTTGAAAGGTCCAATAAGTAAACATTATGTATACTTAGAAGATATGCTAATATTAAAATCAAACAAATGGATTACTTCAGATCTAGTTGTAGGTGTTAGTTTTATGCTTCAGATTGCTTATCCACATACAAACATCGTATTGTAATATGATAATGTTAGTACTAATGTTATTGAGAACGGCAAAAATTGTGATAGAGACCACTTTGCTTTACAAAACTATATAATTACAGAGAATACAACTAAATAGTTTTTTCCCCGTTAACATTAGTGGTGTTCACTGGGTATTTGTGTATGCTAATATAAAAGAGAAAACATTTTCATACATAGATCCTATGGATGATACTGAAAATTTAACATTAAGCTTAAAGACTGCAAAAAAAGGACATTTGATAGATTCATTACATTTTTTGCGTATTTAACAGAACAAAACGTGGATAATGTACACAAAGGATGGAGATTTGTCCAATATACTCATCCAGTACAACACGATGGATATAGCTGTGGCGCATTTGTTATGTATTTTATAGAGCAGTTAATGACCAACGATAGCATTTCTGTTCAATATTTTTCTCCAAACCGCTATAGAGCTTACCTTTACAAGAAATTGTTGCTCCACTCGGAAAGCATGATAAATATATGCTTGCAATGTAAAATGTAATTTACTTCCATAATACCACATGATAAGGAAAGTGGAAGTGTTGAATGCTCTGCATGTTCAAGATGGTATCACATATTACGACCAGGTTGTTTGCCTGATGATGTACCAAAAGATAGTAATATTTGAGTCGCCAAATGCCAAAACAGGCTAAATCCAAAATTTAAAAAAGTTGAGATATTGATGACATTGAGTTCTGTATTACCTAGGCTACAGATTTGTCACTTCAAAATGTTCCAAAACCAGTTAAAAACTGTTTAAAATTAATATTTAAAAGTGAAGGTTGTTCCAAAATCAGTTATATCCTATAGCCATTCGGTTCCAAAAACAGTCATATCTGCACAGATGACAATGTTCCAAAACCAGCTATATCAAACTACAATAACTTACAATGTTTCATGTTTCTGTGTCAAAATAAGTTAAATCCCAAAAGACTTTTCCTATAGGGAACTGCTGATCATTTTCCTTCTGAATTAATTGTTTATTTTGTTGGCTAATTTTAAATTTCAAAGGCTAAAATAGTGTTATAAGAAGCAATAGCACTCAATTATTTAACATTATTTTAAAAGCTCCTGATTTGTTGTGTGTCATAAACATGGAGGCTGAACATACAGGAGGTATTTTAGAAGGTAGTGAAGGCGTTGGTATTGATATTATAAATGCTGAAGTTGTAATTGTTCAACAAGAAAATGTCAATATAATGGACATAACAGTGGAAACTCCACAAAATGTGGAACAAGTAGAGTTGGTAGAAGAGATGCCTGGCCCTTTGGCAAAGAAAAGGAAGAAAAACGAAAGAGCATGGAAGAAAACTGTTGCAAAAGTTGCTAGGTAAGTTAACAACATTTGGTAAAGAAAACTAAACTAGCCTAATCTTAACACTCATTTGAACTAAAATAACCTAACCTCAACTAAGCTAACCTAACCTCAACTAAACTAACCTATAACCGCAACTAAACTACTTAATCTCAACCAGCCTAAAGTAATTCAGCTTAGGCCCTAACTTAACTACAACAGTTTTTGACAACGTTTGCGATCTATAATTTGTTTTTATTACAGGTTAGTATTTTTTTAAAGGTATAGGAGAACTAATAATCCCTATTTTGTTTTAGTCACCGCCCGAAGGGATTTCCACAGATGCCTAGTTGTAAACATTCGGCCAAAAGTAAGTACCGCTGCGCAGAACTTTCCCTGCAGGATGTTAGAAAGATACATCAGCAATACTATAAAGACGCTGACCTTCAATCAAAGAAGAATTTTATTCTTCAGCACGTCATTGTTTCCTCAGCAAAAAGGACTCGTCTTCCAGAAGGTATCAAATCAAAAAGAAATGTAAGTACTGACTTTTTCTTACCTAAAATGAGGAACAACAAAACTGAGAATGTTAAAGTATGTCGGGCAGCACTACTTACAATTTTGCAAGAGAGTAAAAAACCGAGTGCAATTGATTTGCAAAAAGTACCTGGAAACAGGCGTCGTACCTTTGGAGACTCGTGGAGGAGCACGCCAAGTTGATAAATATAATATAAAGAAAGACGGCATCAAATCTTTTATTAAAACATTTATTCCAGTACAAAAACACTATTGCAGAGCGAAAAACAAGCATAGGCAATACCTTCCAAGTGAGCTTAACATTACAAAAATGTGGAAAATGTATATTGAGCAGCATCCAACTGAAGAATTAAAGTGTGAGTATGACTTTTTCAGGCTGGTTTTTTCTGAGAACTTTAACATTGGTTTTGACGCTCCGTACACTGATAAGTGTTCAACCTGCACAAGGCTTGAGTGTGAACTAGCCACAGAAAAAGATGCAGGCAAGCGTGAAAACACTAAAGCTAAACCTAAAAGCCCACAAAGTCCGTGCAGACAAATTCTACAAACTTTTGCAAGAAAATAATGATAAAGAGCTTATTCTGAGCTATGATTGTCAGAAAAATTGTCCTTCCTAAAATACCGGACCAAGCCGCATACTATAAGCGCCAGCTATATCTATATAATTTTGTGATTTGTGAGGGACATTCTAAAGTCCTCTTGAATTCAGAAAACACCTTTTCTTACCTCTGGACTGAAAACCAGTATGCAAAAGGGTCCAGTCAAATTGCATCTGCTGTTTACCACAGGTTAACAAGCGCTAACATGGAAAATGTCACCACAGTCAAACTTTTCTCTGACGGCTGTGGTGGCCAAAACAAGAACACAACTGTTGTCGGTATGATTGCTCATTGGCTCCTGAAAGATGCACCTAAACATGTTACTAAAGTTATACTACTCTTTCCGGTAGTCGGCCATTCTTTCATTCCCCCTGATAGAGTGTTTGGAGTACTTGAAAGGAAATTTCAAGATCTGAGTGTAATCAACAATCCCAATGAGTACACTGAAATAATTGAAAAGCACTGTACTGTTGTGAAACTTGGGACGGATTGCCCTGTGAGTGATTGGAAAACTCTAACCGATGCTGTTCTAAAAAAACCAGGACAATGGCATTTTCAATTTCAAAAGGCCAAGAAATTTATCTTTTCAAGAAGTAAAAGTAATCCAAACTCCATCCTGGTACAAGGAGAAGCAAACTATGTATTTGAAATCGGCGAGAGTAAGTCAGTAATGAAAAGGGGGAAAAATTTTGACAATGCAGTTTTGAGAGTGATACAAGAAGGACACCCAGTGAAACAAGTAAAAATCAATGATGTGAAATGCTTGCTAAATCTCCACTATGGAAATGACTGGCAACGGGAGCCAAAGTTGAAGTTTTTCAAGGACTTATTCCAGCTACCTACCACCAATCAAGGCGAAGAAGATGATGATGATGATTTTGAAATAAATGAAGAGGATGAGCCTATGATTGAGTGAAAATATTTTTAATAAACGACACATTTATTTTATAAACTCTGTAGATAAATAAATTCATGGTTTTGTATTGAAAATGAATACGATTGTGTTCATTAATCCTAACCTAACTTTACCTAACAATATAGGCTACAATGTTTTGAGAAAAAAGGATTTAATAATATAAGGTTCTGTTTTTAACTTATTTTGGAATGGTAAACGCAATTTAACTGGTTTTGGAACCAAAGTTAAAAAGCAAATGGCGGAGAGTAAGTTTCCAAAAGCAGCTAAATCATAGTTACTGTTCCAAAACAAGCTATGCCATATATTTAATCGGCTGCAGTAATTATAACTTTTGTACCATTTTTTAGCAATTTTAAAACAATATAACTAATTTTTTAACCTTTTTTTTAAACAAAAATCATAAAAATGTAATGGATGTGAGAAAAGCAATCAGTTTTTGGCATTTATCTAAAAAACTTGCAGAGTGGATTTAGCTTGTTTTGGCATTTGGCGACTCATTTGTAATAAATCAGATGTGAGTTTTCTGTGCCCTGTGTAGACAATACTAGAGAACTTACGTACAAAAATAATACATTTCTTGAAATTTGAAGGTTTTAGTTAGAACCAGCTTGCAAAAGTTGCTTCTTAATTACATGAAATCATCTGTGACCAATAATGTCAAGTTAGCGCCAACATGTAATGGATGCTCCTTGATTGCATGAAATTATCTGTGACCAATAATGTCAAGTTAGCGCCAACATGTTATGGCAGCTCCTTGATTGCACGAAATTATCTGTGACCAACAATGTCAAGTTAGCGCCAACATGTAATGGCTGCTGCTTGATTGCATGAAATCATCTGTGAGCAATAATGTCAAGTTATCGCCAACATGTAATGGCTGCTCCTTGAACCAAGAGTCAAAATAGACTTAGTGATTATTGGAAAAGGACAGGATGTTAAATTTTGAATTTGTTAGGCAGCATATGGGTAGATACAAATTTTTGATTATTTTGAGATCTCTCCTATTCAGCCGCAATGATCAGGAACAAGAACAACAGGGTGATGACCGTCTGATAGATAGCTTCAATAACAAGATAGCTTCAGTCTACTATCCTGGCCGAAGTTATCAATTGATGAGAGAGTTGTGCTCTGGAGGGGCCGTCTCAAATTCAGACAGTACGAGTATATCAAAGGGAAAAGGCACAAATATGGTATAAAACTATATTCATTATATGAGCCAGAGGGTTTGTGCCTTTCCTTTGCTGTGTTCCTTGCTGGCAAAGATGGAGAACTGAGCGGTAAGGGACATGCCAATAAAGGTTGTAAAGTACCTTATGCGAGGAAAACTGGGAGTTGGGCATTCATTATTCATGGATAACTATTACAATAGTTTTCCCATGGCTTCTCAACTCCTTGCCAGAGACACTTAATGCACTGGTACTTTATTGTCCAATCGAAAACACTTCCCTGAAGAAATCAAGAGTGTTTTTCAGGACCCGTAGAAACTGTATATGACGTGCCAAAGTCAGTAAGTCCACGTTAAATATAGAGTAATAAACATAGCATAGGATTTAAATAGTAGAGTTAAAAACAATTGTGTTTTTAAATCTGAAAGATAGGATGTACAGTATGATAAGTATGGTTAGCAACATGTGTTGGTCATGAGTCAAACGAATGCGGTTTACTATCTGCCTATAAATAATCCGGATCTTATCTTAGATGGCTGTGAGACTCTGCTCAGAACTCTAGTACAAAGAATCATTGAAAAATACATAAACGGACATACAAACTATACGAATGAAAGTAACATGGTTAGGGTTCGAGTAACTCAGCTAGTTATTGACTTCCTAGATTAGACCTATTAATTTTAGCGTTCTATGGGGCTTTGCGCTAATTTGGTTTTCTTTCTAAGTGGTGTAATATTCGCAGGAGTTGGTCTTCTCATCTCTAGCCTAGTTTTTGCTGTATATGACGTGCCAAAGTCAGTAAGTCCACGTTAAATATAGAGTAATAAACATAGCATAGGATTTAAATAGTAGAGTTAAAAACAATTGTGTTTTTAAATCTGAAAGATAGGATGTACAGTATGATAAGTATGGTTAGCAACATGTGTTGGTCATGAGTCAAACGAATGCGGTTTACTATCTGCCTATAAATAATCCGGATCTTATCTTACATGGCTGTGAGACTCTGCTCAGAACTCCAGTACAAAGAATCATTGAAAAATACATAAACGGACATACAAACTATACGAATGAAAGTAACATGGTTAGGGTTCGAGTAAACTCAGCTAGTTATTGACTTCCTAGATTAGACCTATTAATTTTAGCGTTCTATGGGGCTTTGCGCTAATTTGGTTTTCTTTCTAAGTGGTGTAATATTCGCAGGAGTTGGTCTTCTCATCTCTAGCCTAGTTTTTGCCGATCTTCGTCGTGTAGTAGTCTGTTACTTTGAGGAAGTTTTGTTTTTTAACTTTTCACTGTTACATTGAAGGGAAACTTACTAATTTTTAAGGGGAAAACATACCTAATCAGGCGCCGCCAGTTGCCAATCCGGCTAATCCCGCGCCAAGCGCGAATGTCGGAGCCGCCAAAATTGTACCAGCAAACCCGGCACAGTTGATCGATTTGTCCGTTGCTAATCTGATAGAGGTATTTCGTGGTGATGGTACTGGACCATCACGATTTCTTTCGTGTCTTTGAAAATGCAGCAGGTACGGGACGTTGGTCGAAGGAAGATAAAATATGGTCCGTGTACTACAGTTAAAAGTGAAAGGACCCGCTGCGACATTTCTATCTACATTATGGGATCATGCGGGACTGGAGACCAGTTATGACGAAATTAAAAAGGCGGTAGAGGAACGCTTTACGGGTAAGTACTCACAGCAATACCATTATTCGAATCTCTCAAACGCAGCACAACAACGTACTTAAAGTGTGGAGGCGGTTGGGTGCTCTCACCATTTCTCACCGGCAGGACCCGGTTGAACAGCGCATAGTACATGAAGAAGCCGAGATGAGAATGTTACACGCGTTCTTGCATGGATTGAGTGGAGTAACGGGACAGGTAACTCGACATAAATTTCCTGAAAGTTGGGACGAAGCAGTACGATACGCGGTAATGGTATCGGCAGACGAGCGTAGCCAACCTACAAGGCAGTCCAAAACGTGTATTTCAACTTTGGTAACGGGCTTTAATTGCAACCGCCCGGGGCATATGGCACGCGAGTGCAGAGCCCCGAGGCACGGTCGTAGTGCAAGTCGTGGACGTGAAAATACAATAGTAACAGTTTTGGGAGAGACCAAGACGTTCGTGGGAATTCCCAAAATAATGTAGTTTTGGTCGGGGAAGAGGAAATCAAGATAGAAGTAATGCCTTTCAAAGTAGGGATTCAGGAAATCGGGAAGATGGTAGACGGACCAATGTAAATGTTGAATGCTACAATTGTCATGATCGCGGGACATTCAGTGTTCTAAACTAAATCCGCGGTCGGGAAACAGGAAGGGTCCGGTAGCATAGAAGTGCGTCCTCCTATCGGGCCTAGCAGTAGTACTAAACAGTTTTTTTATTCCTAGTCCAATGACCACCACGAATGGGGACCTGACAGTGGTGGGGATAATCGAAAATAAGGAAGTATCATTATTAGTGATCAAGTATTAGTTTCTGGTACAACAGAACAAAGAGATATAAACAACAAAATATCTGAAGATCCGGTAGCGGAGATTTCCCGACTCAGAAAAGAGATTGAGCGCCTTGAGAGTGAATACCAAAAGCTGCTAAACCACACTATAGAATCAGACACTCGTTTGCTAGATCTTTTCAAGTGAACGCATCTCGCGTCGACCAGAGCGCCCGAGCTTCCGCGACAATGGACTGCGGTGTCCAGTGCGAACCGTCACCCACAGATTGGCTACAATGCAAATTAGCTTATCCAGTGAGCATACAACTTATACTTGAATTCATTTAACATAGTTATTGTTCAATATATTGAAATAAATTCTATTACATTTTTCCTGTTAGAAAAAGAGTTGCAAACCCTGGATGTTGGGTATGTTCTAAAAGAAAGAAAGCACACCAAGGAGGTCAAGAATATATAAGCCGGAGAGGGAATGAGGTTTCAAAAAAACTATTAAAACGAAGAAAGATTGCACTGCTAAATGTAAGTTCCTTTGTGGAAATAAAATATCAGAAGACGAGCGGGCTGAAATTTTCGCTGCATACTACTCTGAGTTCAACTACTGAGAAAAGGCACTTCTTGATAAATTCTACAGAACGCAACTGTACAACTTCTAGAAAAAATACAGATAACGAAAGCGAAGACTTATGTAATGATGATGTTGATGGCAGACATGAACCTTTTATTGCCAAATCAAGGCGCAACTACTCATTTAAATATTTTTTTCATGTCAAAGGAAAGAAAAATAAGGATGTGTAAGACATTTTATCTCACTACCTTATCCATATCCCAAAAGCCAATATATACGGCCCATAACAGTAAGAATGTCAGAACGAACACTCCTTCAAAAGATATGAGGGGAAGAACTGTAGGAAGTAGGCGTAAACCAAATGGAGATGCTGACTTTGCCAAAGCACACATTCAGTCATTCCCTAAAGTTCAGTCGCACTACTGCCGTGCTGAAAGCAAACGAGAGTATCTTGAATCACACCTTAATGTTTCTAAAATGTATGATCTTTATAAAGATAATTGCAGCTGTGAAAATGTAGAAACCTATAAAGAAATCTCTTTACTACCACATATTTTCTTCAGAGTTCAACCTTGGGTTTCACGTTCCCAAAAAAGACCGTTGTGATCTATGCGAAAAATACTTGGTTGATGAGAAAACTGATTCTATGGAAGACAATCTTAAGAGAAAGTACGAGAGGCATCAAGTTTTAAAAACGGAAATGAGAGAAACAAGAGCTGAAGAAAAGAAACAACGAACTATTCCGACATTATTACTTGATTTACAGAACGTAATCCTAACGCCACATGCAGACATAAGTTCCTTTTTTTACTTAAGAAAATTGAATGTTTTACAATCTAACTGCTTACCTTTCAACTACAAAAAAGGTTTACTGTGCTCTGTGGAATGAAACAATGGCAGAAAGAGCAGGGAATGACTTGGCAAGTGCTTTTTATAAGATACTTGAAACAGTAATGGACGAAAATGATATAACAGATTTAGTAACATGGTCGGACTCGTGCGTACCACAGAACCGAAATAGTATTATTTCGAATGCAGTTTTGCATTTTTGTAAAGAAACCCAAACTCTCAAATCAGTTACAATGAAGTATTCTCTTCCTGGGCACTCTTGCATCCAGGAAGTTGACCATGCCCATAGTGAAATCGAGAAACTGATGAGAAAAACTTACTTCTACAGTCTTATTGGTCTGATACGAATTCTGAAACAAGGTAACAGAACCAACCCCTACAGAGTCATCCAAATGAAACAAACAGATTTCAAAGACTTTTCGGCTACGTCTAAACTATTGAATTACAAATTGATTCCCTTCACCCAGGTTGGGGTCTTGAAATTCACCCAGGTACTACATATTGTTGACTACAAAACAAGCCATGACCGGTATGAGCCTTTGAACGGTGTCAATTTGAAATATAATGAGACACCAAAGAGAAACAAAATCCCATTCCTCACTAAGTACAAGTAGTGTTTTAAATGTAACACCAAAGCTACAAACATTTAGGATGGAGATGTCGGAGGCAAAAAAGAAAGACATCAAGACCGCCTTTCCCTACATGCCTCTGCAAGACCGGGATAACTACAAGGCAGTACTAAACATGTAGTATCAAAAAGAAGAGATTTGCAACATGAGCATTCTGGTGTAAATAGAAAAAAACTTTGATTAATATTTGAAAACCTGACTTGTTACTATGAGTTTCTGTAATAAACATTCTTCAATTTCATATTTTGTGATACTAATTTTCTCCTTACTATTACACATAATAGCGGAAGTACCTGTATTACCTATAACTACCAATTAATTATTAAATTACCCTTAATTTATTCCCATATCCTCAGAATAATCAATTATTGAATCATCCTAAAGAAAATAAACTGAAACATAATTTAATTTTACCCGTTAGAACTTTGTCACTGGACATTTTAATTCAAAACAATAGTTTGAAAAAGTTCTAAGCGCAGTGTTAGAACCTCCATAGTGAACGCTCCACAAGTTGGCTATGACAAGGTTCTAACTGCATTACAAGGGTATTTTTATGTAACCAATCTGTACAAAATTGTTTAATTTCTATACATACATACGTAGATAATGCCTATATTGTAGTAAATAAAAAAAATCAGAAACAAAATATCTATAAATAAAAAAGTTAAAGAGATTTCAAACTTTAACCTCAATTTACTGAAAACTAGTTGGAGGGCAGATAGAACCTTGTCAAACTAGCACGACGATTTATAAAATATCTAAATTACACGATGATAATGTTATTAAATTATACTAAAATCTTGAATTATGATATTTTGTTTGTAAATGTCTTTGAAGATTATAAAATGTTGAATTTCTCTTCCACATACGCAATGAACTGGTCTAGAAAAGATTTCTCTAATACATTCTTTACAATATGCTTGTTTTTCATCTTTACTATAATGCCATTTGTTAAATTAAGAAAATATTCTTAACTTTTTTACACCGTGTGCATTCTTTCTCTTCCAAAGATAATTTTTCCATTTTATCGTATAATTCTTTTCTATATATTTTATTACAATCCTTACAATAATAGTATAATCCATCTGGTATTCTTATTTTTAGAAAATTCTTCAAAATCTTTAAATTCTTGACACTTAAAACATATCTTTTGAGACTCCATTTATATAGAAAAATTACAGCTTAGACTTTCTCAATTCATATTCATAGAAATTTCCGATTAATTCCTCATTATTTAAATCTTTTATACTATAAGTTACAGGATCTGTGTTATTAATTTGATAAATCTCAAAGATTCGAATTGTTCTTATATTTGTTCGAAAATGTTTTTTTTTTTTTTTACTAACAATATTCTTACATGATCATTAATTTTTAATTTAGTTTTCGTGTGAATTTCAGGTGGAAGATACTTAAAAACTGTTTCTAATAACTCCTTTTCTGCATCTTTATCTACATCTTTCGGTTTCATTTTGATTGTACTGTGAACAGTATTATTATAATTTGTGACTATTTTTTTTAAGAATATCAATCCATTTGTGTTTATTAATCTCAAAAATAACTTTCATTCTCTCGTTTTGAGTTCTGTTATATCTCTCTACAATACTTGATTTCTCTTCGTTTTCAGTATGATGAATTTTAACCCTTTGCACTCGAATGGCCACTGTCAGTGGCCGTGCCCTACACTTACATAACTTGCATTATTTCTCGCTTGCACAGATCTCTCAGGTCGCATGGCCACCGTGAGTGGCCGCTCACTCGTCTGTCGCAACTCGGCCGCCATATTGGCTGGCTGGTGTCATCAGGTCGCAATTATTTTATCAACATTCACCTGAAATGGACGTACAAGGCATTTCAAGACAAGCAAACACATTTGTTTGAAAACTTTGTTTTAGTTATATCAATGAAGTTTATTTAAAATAAAGATGTTTTTCTGGCTTAATAATAATTGTTATTTATAAAATTAAAATATACATGTTAATAATTAATTAAATGAAATTGATTAGAGGTTACATGAAATCTTTGTTGTATTGAAAACACTAAAACTACAAACAACAAAGTATTGTTTTAGTTATATCAATGAAGTTTATTTAAAATAAAGATGTTTTTCTGGCTTAATAATAATTGTTATTTATAAAATTAAAATATACATGTTAATAATTAATTAAATGAAATTGATTAGAGGTTACATGAAATCTTTGTTGTATTGAAAACACTAAAACTACAAACAACAAAGTATTGTTTTAGTTATATCAATGAAGTTTATTTAAAATAAAGATGTTTTTCTGGCTTAATAATAATTGTTATTTATAAAATTAAAATATACATGTTAATAATTAATTAAATGAAATTGATTAGAGCTTACATGAAATCTTTGTTGTATTGAAAACAATAAAACTACAAACAACAAAGTATTGTTTTAGTTATATCAGTGAAGTTTATTTAAAATAAAGATGTTTTTCTGGCTTAATAATAATTGTTATTTATAAAATTAAAATATACATGTTAATAATTAATTAAATGAAATTGATTAGAGGTTACATGAAACCTTTGTTGTATTGAAAACACTAAAACTACAAACAACAAAGTATTATTTTAGTTATATCAATGAAGTTTATTTAAAATAAAGATGTTTTTATGGCTTAATAATAATTTTTATTTATAAAATTAAAATATACATGTTAATAATTAATTAAATGAAATTGATTAGAGCTTACATGAAATCTTTGTTGTATTTAAAACACTAAAGCAATAATAACTATCTGGTGTATTTTTTTAAACTTTGAGTTTTTTAGCTGTGTGGTATTGCTCAAAACATGGTCCAATGCACAAACCAGGCTGTACAGTGCACGTTTTGCATATGTACTTGGTACGCTTCCTTGATCCACCAGCATTTCGGTCACTGCACACAAAACAGTCCTTAGATTTACCAGGCCCCATGGGCCAAATTATGTGCAACTTTCCGTTTAATCTCTCTTCATCCTGTATGTCTGACGGTCTTCCACGTTTCTTGACATTTCTGACATCAGAAACAAGTCCTTTAATGAGCTCCTTTCGAAACTTTCTCTGTCTGACTTTTTTGTCTTGGTTCATGTTGAACAACAAATACGCGTTTACGATGGCTGTTTCGACCAACCAGAAAAAAATTTTCCTCCACCACTTTAGTGATTTTCTGGTGAAACTGTATGACGAAATATATTGGTCGGCAATGTCTACACCTCCCATTGATTCGTTGTATTTACATACAACAGTAGGCTTGTTCACCTCTTCTATTACCCCTCTTTTAACAACACGCCTCACAGTTTGTGTGCTACTATCATACAAAGTGCTCAACATTGTTACTTCATTTGAATCCTTCCATAGCAAAAGATTGTACTTGTCGTCTTTTCTGAAGGCTTTTAATTTCGCCCTTCTTCAACTTTACTTGGGTAACTTCTCTTCTATTACTCCCCTTCTTACTTCTTTTTGGTCTAACTTGCTCAGGTAAGCCTTTTCTATTTCTCATAATAGTGCCAGTTAAATGGATTTTCATTTCATAGAGTGCCTGAGCCAAATCCAAATTAGTGTAATACCTGTCGGTAAACACATGTAGGCCTTCAATGTTACCATAGGTTTCTTTAATCTTATTAACAAGATGTAAAACAACTCGACTGGTGACACCTAAGTCTTGCCGAATCATTTTGTCTGTAGTGCATTTTCCAAAGTATGGTTCCAGGGCACAAATGTAACCAGACTTGGATTCAGATAGAACAAACACCTTTATCCCCCATTTGGTGGGTTTGTCTTTGTTATAGACCTTGAAAGAAATTTTCCCCTTAAATCCAACAGTACTTTCGTCAATGCTGACTTTTTTTTCTGGCACATAGTATTCCCTGTACTTTTTGTCTAAGTACAGCACCACATTGCGTACTTTCCCAAATCTTGTCAAGGTCCCATGGATTGGGCCAGTTGGAGGAGGACTTATGTGGAGATTCCAAAATATCTGTAAAAATCTCTCTTTTGATAATACGTCTTTAAAAAAGGCTGGTAGTCAATCCAATCCGTGGAGAAATAGTCACCGAGTTCTGGCTTAGGGTTAATTGCCATGTTTATTAGGACTCCTAGGAAAGCTTTCATTTCTATCAGCTCTACATCTTTCCATGACCACCACATGGATCGTTTCTGCAATGGAGTGTCTTTTTTTATTTTTTCATTCGCGTATCTATTAGTTTCTTTAACTATTTCAGATATGAGATTATCTGTAAAGAGAAGCTGGAAATATTCAAGGGGCGAAGTTGGATTTTGCCCTAGTGGTGGTTTGTAACCTGAGTCATTTGACCACTGAAATTTAACAAAGTTTGTATCACCTTCAGTCCATTCCCTCCACACCTCCTCTTCTTCTCTGATTTCGTTCTCCTCCTCTTCTCTAATTTCGTCCAACTGTTCTTCTTCAACTTCTGTATCTTCTTGAGTTCCGTTTCCAACATAACCTAGTCCATCACTCAGTTCACTGTTAATCAATGCATCGTACTCTTCACCTAAGTTTGAGTCAACATCACTTTCGTGATCTGAATCAACGTTTCCACAATCTGAATCTGATTCAAACACATGTCTGATGATTTCATCGGAATTTAAATTAAAGTCTTTATCCATATTGCTGCACTTATCAAACTTTACACACAGCGATTAGCACACGATAATTGAAACAGAAAGTCTCCTATTTCATTCACAAGGATCAGATGTTTAAATTAAAGTCTTTATCCATATTGCTCCACTTATCAAACTTTACGCACAGCGATTAGCACACGATAATTGAAACAGAAAGTCTCCTATTTCAATCACAAGGATCAGATGTTTAAATTAAAGTCTTTATCCATATTGCTGCACTTATCAAACTTTACACACAGCGATTAGCACACGATAATTGAAACATAAAGTCTCCTATTTCAATCACAAGGATCAGATGTTTAAATAAAAACAGCTGGTATAGAGTCAAGTTGGCCGCCAATAGAACAGAGATTATATAATAGGCAGAAAGTACCGCGCTTTTCTACCTAGTTCAAGAGATTCCCTATAGGTCGCAGCACAATTTAGTGTAACTAGTATAATTTAAAACATCAAAAAAATAGTTTCCATGGATACAAAGTGCAATGGCCATTCCCAGTGGCCATGCGAGCGTTCAGCGGATTATGTATTGGCCACTCACAGTGGCCGTACGAGCTAGGAAGAACAAGACTGTAATATGAAAGCGGAGCCGGTATAAACAGTAGCGCGGCCATTCCCAGTGGACATACGACTTGTAAGGAATATTTCTAAAAAAATTTGGAGGGTTGTGATTGATTTTTATTGCATCTTTTACTATATCTTCGAAAGCTTTTGAAACATCCTTACCGTATTTTCTTTTAATCGCTCTTGATGAAGCATATTTTGAGAAAGTATCAATAACGTTTAACATATACTTAAATCCATCATTTACAATTAGACATTAACTAAATCTCCTGCCCATAAATCATCAATTCCAAGAGTTATATATTTTTTTTTAATTTCTTTCGTACTGGCGCATGAATTTCTTTAGCTTCAATCTCTATCTCTTCTTTATTCTTCAATTCTTTCTTATCAGGTTTTTCATTAGGATTCTTTATAAATTTACTCTTATTTGTCTTACATTTTGCAGCAATTCTATACAATCCATTTTGAGTTTGAACAATTTTAGAATCGAGATTTTTCGTTTTTTTTTTCTTACATTTGTGACTGTGAATTTAATCGTCTTCCATTTATACGTCAAAGTTTCCAAGTTTATTTAATTCATCTAATATATAAAATTTTGCTTCATTTTTATAGCTTCAATTTTCAGCTCTTCTGTGTAATCAAGTTTTTCAATACTATCGATAAATGCATAAGGAAATATGCCTTTTTCATACAATATTTTTAAAATCTCTTCTTCGTCATTTGGCTCTCTTTCTATAATTTCATTCAATATTCTTCCATCTTGTATAAAATTATTTAAATGCTTGAAAAATCATCTTTTTTGAGATATTTAGCTAATTTTTCAATAGACGAGGCCATAATGATCAATTGAATGTATTTACAAATGCAAATTTTATAAATTTTCTAGGTTTTTCACCATCAAACTCATATCCATATCCTGAATTTACTGAATAATTTATATATTTTTCATCTGTGTTTGCGATCAAATCAACATTTCCATATTGTGTAGCCAATTCTTTTATATACAAGTGAGTATCATAATTTGACATATTGTGCCAGAAAACTGGAATATTTTGAGGAAATTTCAAATTTAAATTGCAAGATGAATGACCTGCTCTTCTATATTTTCCTGTTAAATGACAGTGATCTCTTACTTTATTATCAGGAGTAAACACTAGATGATTCAAAGATATGACAAACGTTTGCATTTTGGTACGAAATCTCTTCTTCTTCAGTTAATTTCATAGGCTTAATGGTTTTTTAATTATATTTCTTAGCAATGTACTCGCATTTCGATAATTTATTGAGCTCTTCAAACAATTATTGTGTAGGATGTTTTTTTTAATTTTTTTGTGGGTGAAAAAACACTTCGGTCATCATCGCTCGCTTGCATAAATGATACCTAGTCATAGTTCTGTACCTCAGAACCATATGAGCCTAAGTCCAAAATTTCTTATTTTTTAGGTTATTTGCACGTATGTTCTTAAAAATTTCATTTTACATCCAGCCATACCATCGTAACTCCGCTAAAAATTCTATTTTTATGATTTATCAAAGGTTATATGAGTCTAAGTCCTGAGGTATAACAGAACCAGACAAACTTAACTCCACCTATGATGTTATGGTTCTGAACATTGAGCATTTCAGCAAAAACCTAAGTCCACAAAATGGACTTGCCATTTGTCTGGCCCTAGCCACTATAACTCATTTAGTCCTCAAGTCCTGTTTTCTGAACAGCTGATGACTGTCAATAATACTGTTGATATTGCTGCTGCCTGCTATTAGAGAGATTATTGAGGTTAGGACTGAGCTGTACTAATCAAAGTTTTTATTCTACTTTTTAACAAAACGTTTTTGGTATTAATTATGGAAAGTAGGGGGAAAGTTTTATACTTTCCAAATTGAAAAACCTTAATACGTTCACTGAAGATAATCTGAAACCTGAAACTAATGATTGTCCCTAGCAATCAATCAGTAGAAGTTCCACGAAGAAATTTCCACTCCTTCACCGACTTTAACCGAATTAAAAGTAAGTATTTTTTAAATATGTTTTTACAAGCTAACAATATGTAAAAAACTTAAAGTAAAATTCGAATTTTATACTCAGACCTCAAGGAACAATTTTTATTATTATTATTATTATTAGCCTAAGGTTTTAGAACATTGTTGTGCCAATAGGAGAAGTAGGCCTAAGTGTATGTTTTGATTTTTCAATTTTATTTCTAGGTATTGAATCCAGATTGCACATTCCATCCTCGTTTTACCTGACAATGACTCAACCCAATGGAATTTTAACATGCATGAAAGTGAAAAATATCCAAGTTGAAAGAGAAACTAGTAAAGACGTACATCTTCTTAATTTCATTTCCAACTCCCAGTAGAACCAGGTGAGATTAGTAGGTACATAATACTCTAGGCTCAGTTTAAATAAATTTCAGTAAATTTATGGTTGTTATAAAAATCTTTTTTGTGTAAATTACTGTTTATGTTTAACCATTTAACCATATTGTAGCAGGTATTTACTCGGGGGCTTTAGTCCCTTACCCTAGCAATAATTTAGGTTCCATTTCAATCGTGTTAAGCTGGGCCTAGACCTAGTACATTGTCATTAGACTGTAAATGCTGTAGTCGGTAGGGACAGAGAGCAATTAATTTCATACGATAATAGTTATATTCTTAGAGGTTCTTTGTCTTTCCGACTTGTTATTCTACCTAAATTTAACATTCTACATGTTTAACAGAAATTATACTTCAATATGAAAAACTTCGTGAGTGACGAGTAAATTACACATAATTACCAAAAACATGATATAAAAATTCAATAGAAATCCACTTAACGATATAATATTTTTTATATCCACATTCTTTGTGTAGGCTATCTATAATAATGAACTAATCAATGTTTTGGCGGAACATCAATTTAAAAAATTAAAATAAATTGGACAAAACCGAGTGAATTCTCTATTTCTTGAAGGCTGGGAACACTTGTAGGAAAGAAAGCTCTATGTTTATTAAAAGCAAAACACTTAAATAAAATTAAATATTCAAAATATCTAACAATTTATTTTTCAGAGTCCAAATGAATGGGAGCTAGAGACGATAACACAAGTGACAAACATGGAACAAGAATCTGGAGCATCGACAACACTGGAAGATTTAGATGATGCGCTATCTTCTGTGAGCGACCTATTTGAGAATGACATCGATGATCCAACATACACTCCACCTTCAGGTTCAGAGAGTGATTCAACTTTAAGTAACGATTTAGAACAAGTACAAAGTCAATCTGTAAGTACAAATACTACAGCAAATAATAATAATATAATACCTCTGGTACCATACACCGATTCAGATGACACGGAGAGCGAGTTACCGATAGTTACTCAACCTAAAAATAAAGGAAGAAAAAGAATAAGGAATGAAAAAAAGTGGAAAAAAACATTAGAAAGCAGGGACGAAATTTCTGGAAAAGAGCATGTCAACTCTAAAGGAGATATTGTAAAAGAAAGAACTTTAAGACCTCCTTGTAAAACTACTTGTCGCTTGAAATGCTCTCAGCGCATAAGTCATGCACAAAAGAGTACACATTCATTCTGACTATTATAATAGTGAAAGAAACTTAAGTTTCTAAACGCCAGTATATAGTTTCTTGTATTACAACCAAGCCAATAGCCAGGTCACGACAAAGAGATGGTTTCTAGAAATAGTAGAAAAAAACAGCCATACTTATTTTCTCAAATGGGATAACAATTTTGAAAAAGTTTGCAAACAATTTTTCTTGAACACACTAGTAATATCAGAAACATTTGTTAAGTTTGCTCTCTTAAAAACCCAAAGTACTGGTATGGTTGAACCAGACCATCGTGGCAAACATGTACCAGGAAACAAAATACCAGAGACAGCAAAGGATATCATAAGAAACCACATATCAAAATATCCAGCATATGAAAGTCACTATAGTAGGAAAGGACAAACAAAAAATACTTGGGTAATGATTTAAACATTTCCATAATGTATACCATGTAATGAAAATGAATGTAAAGAAAAAAATATCAAACCCGAAAAGAAATGGTTATTTTCAGAAATTTTCAATAGAGAATACAATTTGTCATTTCATTTGCCAGACAATGACACATGTGATTTTTGTGACAGAATTGATTGCCAATTAAAGAATGCAAACGGTGAGCAAAAAGAAAACCTTCAAGCAGAAAAGCAGAAGCATCTAGATGAAGCAGCACGTAGATACCATTTGAAAAAAGAAGATAAGCTTTTGGGACAAGGAAATGAAAAATTTAAAGTTGTTATGGCAGACCTACAGAAGTGTCTTCCTACTCCAGCTCTCACAAACTGTCAAAGCTTCTACTTGAGAAAGCTCTGGACTCTAAACTACACCATTGACGACAGTAGTGGAAAGAAAACGGTGGTGCATGATTTGGAATGAGACCACTGCAGGTAGAGGTGGAAGTGAGATGGCTTCTTGTTTGTTTACCTGGGCAAATGAAGAGCTCAATAAAAGCAGCATTGACACTCTGACTGTTTGGACCGATAACTGCAGCGGTCAAAATAGAAATATTAATATGATTTTTTATGTACATTTGGATTTTGAAAACTCTACCCAACATTAATGAAATAAACCACAAATTTTTATTAGCTGGGCATACACATATGGAGGGTAGATGGTAAACATGGATTAATAGAAAAGAGCAAAAAAAGCATCTTAAAACTAACACAATATTTTACTACTAATGATTGGGCGAACTTCATCGCATCTTGTAGCAATAAAAACCCATTCATTGTAAAGAAAATGTCTCTTGAACACTTTCTTGATTTTCTTTTCGCTTACTAATAAAGATGGGACCATTAATAAAACAGGAAAAAAAAATACTATTGGGAGAACCTTTTCCTCATTTCCAACACAGTTTTGGTTACAGGTTCGAAGAGAAGAACTTGGTATACTGTACTATAAAACAAGCTTTGATGATGTTGATTTTAAAAGTGTGGATTTGAGAAGAAATAAGAGAAAGAAACAATCATGCCTGAATCAGTTCCGAAACTAAGATCTGAGAAGAGGAAAATAAGTAATGAAAAAATTCAGAGATTTAATGACACAATCCTCCAGTGGGTCCCTGAAGAATACAAGGCTTACTTTGAGAACCTTCCACATGGGGCTAGTGAAAAATGACTTTCCAGATATCAGTTCAACATTATTAGATTAATTCTTACCTTTATATTTATAGTTTTATTAAGCAGTGTAATAGTGTTTTATTGACGAAACAATGTATATTAGTTGCTAATGGAAATACAATGCTTAAGTCCAAATAGCATTAAAAACAAATGTTTTTGATTTTAGAAAAAACAACTTTTCCAGATGCCATTACAACATTGTTAGATAATATATTTTATTAGCATTGTAATAGTGTTTTTATTGACTAAACCATGTATATTGGTTGCTAATGGATACACTTAATTTGGTTGCTTAAGTCCAAGTAGCAATATAACATATGTTTTTGATTAGAGCCAAAATATCGTAAGTCCATTTTTAATGTAACAAAAAAAATAATTACATAAAAATACTAAAGCAGTTTTAATGCTTCTATAAACATAAGTAAGTTAAACTTGTGAAGTAGAAACTAAACACCAGTTCATAATTTTTATAATAAAGAATAAACACAACTGTTCGTAGTTTTATGCTCCTCCTGTAAAATCTACTAAATGTGACTTAGGCCCATATAGTTCTGAGGTACAGAGTTGGTGATATCAATTTTACAATACACATATCTGTACGTCAGAACCACACTAGCGTAACTCCAAATTTTTCGATATTCTGGTTTTGAGCATTCTGTATATATTTTTTTCTGCTTTATAAAGCCATAACAATGTAACTCCTTAAAAAAAAACCTAGCAGGAAATAGGAGTGTTTGAAATAGCTTAATTCCAAAGGGATGTAAGAACCAGAACAGCGTAAGGTCACTTAATATGTTATGGTCCTCACAAAAATTTAAAAAGTACAGAGCGTAACTCCAGCTGGGGAGTTACGCTACTCTGGCTCAACTTTATTGTTGCTAGAATAGTTGATACAAACAGCTGTTTTATTTTCTAGAGTAGTTGTGCATGTCTCAGCTGATTGGTCGAATGTGAAATTTACATGAATTGATGCCCTAACCTAAACTTATAGTTTCATCAACATGAGCAGCAGAGCGAAACTTATTTTACAATTAGCTTTGGAGGACAATGTAAATAATTCTCAGCAATTACTATTATTACCAGAACAAACTACTAAAGAAAACAATGAAACAAACGTCTTAAGCTTGTCTTCGATGGACACAAATCCTGCACCCTCATTGACATCATTACAGGTAAGCCTGGTTAAAATATACTTATACAATTACTTGTGTTGCAAACCAATTTTTTTACTGTTATAACTCTTAGCCCTCATTTTTTTCTAACAACTGGTATTATTCTTTTGTTAAACCTCTGGGTCCCAAAACTTGTTAAAAACTCTCCAGCAACTTCATCCCTACCACTTATAGGGTTAAAACACTTATTGGTAATCAAATTGGTATAGATTGATAAATCTGTTTACAATACTGGTGTGAGTTACTTTCAAGTGGCTGAGCCTATCCGTACAAAATTAAATTATAAGCATACCACAACAATAATTATACTATTAGCCTATTTTCACTGAAGGTCGTAAAAATACAATAAATTTATATTTTGCAGGCAGTTGATCCGTTTGTTCTTCTCAACAATGAAAATGAATATATAATGGAAGTCGAATCAGAAAGTAATAAAGAATTCGCTACTGATGAAAATATTGTTTGGAATGATGGTATTACCAACCAGGATTTTCAGTCATATGATATCTCCTTTTCATCGCAAGGTAAGTGTTCATCAAGAATGTTTTAAACTCACTACTATAAAAGACTGCAGTATAATAAGCGACCACCCGTCGAATACCAGTATATCGATAGTCAATATCGAAACTATTGAGTACATAAACATTCGAATTATAAATATTTAAAATTAATAACATTGTCATCTGTTATTATTTTAGATATTACAGCTGAATTAGACTGTGAATTGAAATAACTATGATGTAATTACCGGTAGGATATTTTGGTTGTGGTAGATAATCACGAATATCGATACTACGATTATATGAATAGTCGATATACTGTTAATCGACTGATGGTCATTTATTATATTGCAGCCCTATAAAACCATTCACCATGATGGGAAAGTTTTGTAAATTATAGTAGACTTGTTTTTTGTCATACTACACAAATAATAGCTATTTGTATACTTAAGCTTACCCATGAAGTGAGTGTTTTTCGTTCTTACAGATTAAGTGTGTTACAAGTACATTCATACGTATATATTTATCTTAATTTTTGGTGCCATATACAACTAATTCATATTTTTAAAGCTGCTTTGATGATTGCAAACTGCTAAAAATATGTAGTTTACCATGCTTGATATTGCAATTTTAATCTCAAGTTTGACATTCGGCCTTCTTTTTGTAGAGACAAATTTTTATGTTGTACAAAATGTGAATAAAATTTCAATAAAACAAATGTTTTGTCATACTAATTTACAAATGATTCTACCAAGGCTTTCATACATTAGTTCATACTGGACCTAAAAATGTGATGCTTAAACACTTCTAATTATATATACTTTAATTATGATCTTCAGCGGTTGTGTTAATCAAGTTTTAAATTTATAATACCACATTTATAACCGATAATTCACAATTTCATATTTTTCAGGCCTAGTTGCTGAAGAAGAGGATAGTCTTCAAGAATTGGCTGTCTCTGGTAATGCAGATATCCCATCACCAGGAACTTCTGTTTTGTCATCTAACGTAGATGACACTGATATTGATAGCACATACTGTCCTCGTTTCAACTCAGAGTCAGAACTATCTACTGATGAGTCTATAGTGAGTATTACTAGAGTTGCTTCAAAGGTTTCAAGTGACAGTACTTCTTATGTGAGGAGGAGCCAAAAGATAGCTCAAGACAAAATTCTACTGGTTCCTTACACTGATTCGGACACGGAGGAAGAAGCAAACAAAACCAATCCTAATGTAAAAAAAGGAAAGAAGAGGGTGAGGAATGAAAACAAATGGAAAAAATGTGTGAGGAAACAGCTAAGAGTTAGTGGAAAAAACTATCTTAGTGCTAAGGGAGCAGAGATTAAAGCAAGATCTCTGAAATCTCCTTGCAAATCTACTTGCCGTCTCAAGTGCTATCAGCGCTTTACCAAAGATCAGAGAGAAGGTATATTTTCAGATTTTTGGAGAGAAGACAGAGACTGGGATTCTAAACGTCAGTTTGTTGTTTCCTGTATAAGCAGCAAGCCTGTCGCTAGGTCCAGGAAGAAAGATGGCTCAAAGGGAAACCGGGCTCAAAGTAATAAATTTAGTTTTCAAATAAATAGTTGTGAAGAAATAGTCTGCAAAACATTTTTCCTAAACACTCTGGCTATCTCTGAGATGTTTATGCGAATATCACAACAGAAAACAAGCAAGACAGGAATGGTTGAGCCTGACCAAAGAGGTAAACATGTACCTGGAACAAAAATTAAGAATGAAATAATAGATGGAATTAAATCTCATATTTCAAAATATCCAGCGTATCAAAGCCATTACAGCAGAGAACGTATAAGCAGGAAATATTTGGGCAATCACCTCAACATTAACAAAATGTATGGACTGTATGTTGAAGAGTGTAGAGAAAAACAAGTTAATCCTGCAAAGAAGTGGTTGTTTAGCAAAGTGTTTAATGAGGACTTTAACATGGCATTCAAGTTACCAGACAATGACACATGCGATGTGTGTGATGAATTT
Organism: Homalodisca vitripennis; assembly: GCF_021130785.1. Taxonomy (NCBI): domain Eukaryota; kingdom Metazoa; phylum Arthropoda; class Insecta; order Hemiptera; family Cicadellidae; genus Homalodisca; species Homalodisca vitripennis. The sequence goes on from NW_025776137.1 coordinate 442,478, forward strand.
GAATGTAGATTGAAGAATAAACAAAATTCAGAAGAATTGGAAGAGATTAGCAGGAGACACCAAGAGCATTTAGATGAGGCTGCGTCCAGATATCGTTTGAAAAGGGAAGACAAACTTCATGGAAAAGAAGATCACAAAAGCAAAGTAGTAATGGCTGACCTTCAAAAATGTCTCCCTACACCTAATCTTACAAATTCACAAAGCTTTTACCTAAGGAAACTTTGGACACTAAATTACACGATTCATGATCCTGCAAACAATAAGACCTGGTGCATGCTATGGGATGAAGTAACAGGGGGTAGAGGTGGAAGTGAAATGGCCTCTTGTTTTTATGCTTGGGCAAGTAGAGATATTATTGAAAGCGGAATTGAGAAATTAACCGTCTGGACAGACAACTGTAGCGGACAAAACCGTAACATGAACATGATTTTAATGTATATGAACCGCTAACTGCAGAAAGGCATCAAGTCCAAATTAACCAACTTTTCAGGAGCGACAAAAAAACCTTATAAATCCATATGTACATACATATATTTAAATATTTATTTTTTATTCTATATGACTGACCTTTTAAAGATCATATTTTGAAATTGAGTCAATCAAATATTTTTTTAAAGAGTGATTATTAATTTTTTTTTTACATAGGACATGTTTCCTTTCTGCGGTAAACTATTTTACAATTTTACAAATCATGGGGAAAAAATCATTATACAAATCATTTTGTTAGATACATTTATTTTAATGATAAAAAATATCTTATATTAGGAACACGTTGTATAACAAAGAAAATATTTTTACACTACAATATTTAAGTCATCGTCAGCGGTTGATGTGGTAGGCCATGACAGGATTTGGTCCCAAAAGTCAAATTTTTCTTCTGGAATGTATTTTTTGTTTTTTTCAGATCTTCCATTTTTTTTAATGTTGATCGGAAAGTACCGTAGCATAGGCTTTTTTTTGTTGGAGCCCTGATCGGCATCTCTGCCATTCCTCAATCTGAAGGAATCCGTTGCCAAGCCGTAATGTTTCATGTCACACTGCACCGTGTGAGGCGTCTCAGATGAAAAAGACATTACCCTGTATTTTGATATTGAAAATGTTATTTTTGTCTTTTCGGTACATCTCTACCATAGGAATCGTCACTTAAGCTGGTCTTTTTGTAAAACTCTGGCCACCATGCAGTGAAGCCAATAAAATCGTCAAAGTTCATTTTGATGACAGAGAATTTACCAGCGATTTTCGATGAACCAAGAATAAGAGCTTCGACTTCAGCTAAATCATAGTATCTTTCTTCTCTTCCCAATTTTCTTCTTACTATCCCCAAAATCTCTATCATTCGGCATATAAACGAGTGGCCTCGGACTGGAAACACTAGTTTTTTACTTCATCAAACCGTTTTATTTCACATAAATACATCATCATTCTTACCAGGGTGTGGTTTTTGTTCTGTCCTGAACAGTTGTCCCCAAAACAAATAAAGTTTTTTTACATCATTATCAATTTTGTGTTTGATGTACCAGTCCCAATATTGTACAAACTTCGTTAGCTCCCTTACCTCCATTACCCTCGTGATAGATAACAGTTGTACATTCACCTGTTGAAAGATTATGCACACCAAAGACGTTAACAGTGAGCTGCCGGAAGTAATAGGTGTCTTGTACAGGAATGCAAGGTAGAGATACGTTAGCCATAAAATCAATACAGATCCCAACACTAGTCAACTCATTTTTGCACTTTTCCGTTGTTTCTTGCAACGAGGCATAAAATTTTTTAGCTCTACGTTTGTGTACCATTAACTCGGCGACAGCTACTCGCTTGGCATTCTCGTTTAAAAAAAGGACTTTTTATTTTCAAGGTTAGTTCCTCGCAAGTTACACAAGCATCTTTAACTGGTCGGTCAAAACCAATGTCAGGGTAGTTTTCATTAAAATAAGTCCAAAAGAACTTGTATGAGAGCCTTTTTTCACTTCCCAAAGTTGTTGTAAGAAAGTTTTGGTTTTTTTTTTATGAACATATCATACATAATTTTCAAATTCAAGTTTGCTGAGAAGTACTGTTTATCTTTGCCTGTATAGTGATGGGTTTTTTTGTTGGGAATGATTCAACATGGGCCCTTAATCGAGTCAGGACAGACCCGGGTATTGCATTTCCTGAAACGTTCTTTCCTCTGTTGTCAGTTGGGATTTCATTTACTTGCAACAAATGAGATAAACGGTAACACTGTTTAGGAGTGTATCCATAAGTTGTCATAAATCCATTTTTACATACCTTGGTGCGTTTGCCATTGTGTAGAGAATGGAATAGCTTACACTAAAAGCTTCTCGGCTTTTCAGATGATGACCCAGGCCTGGATCTTTCTCTTTCAACAGGACTAACTTCCATTAGAGATTGGATGAAAATGTCCTGTTCTACTTTGGTTGTCATATTATGTAGTTTTGAAAATATTTCTATCATATCTCCCTCCGAAAAGCTTTGAAGGCAGTTGGACTTGCAGCTGAAACAATAACAGGCTTAATAACAAGAGTATAATATTATGATGAATGTGTCAAAAATATAATAGGCCTAGGCCTACCATATTTTGAGGTTATGTTACCGTCGGGCCAATTTGATGTAATGATTAGGTTATCGTTCAAGGACCACTAGGCTAATTTAAAATAAAACTAGAAGTGAAGAGATGTATCAACCAAACATTGTATGCAAAAATAAACTATTGAACAAAACTATATTTACCTGCAAAAACATTGGAGCCTGGATTTTTTGCAGGTACAGTTTTGCCTTTCCAGTTTACATGCTCTTTGCCCTCTACCTTAGACTTTTTTAATCACATTTTCTTCTGTACTTTTTCTTCATTCTTTACACCCTTCCTTCTTCTTTTATTCGACTGTCCTTCTTCTTCTGAACTACTCATTTTATTTCAATGATGAGGCATTAAGTAATCAGTGAGACCGCACTAAATAATGTTATGAATAAACAAAGCACTATGATCGTTGTTTGACGCGACTCAGCTGAACTGAACGTTAGTTATCGCGTCTGCCACGCGAGCGCTGACAGCCAGCTGGTTACTGCAGAAGGGGAACAAGTCCAGGACTAGTTCCCTTTCTGCAGTAAATAGGTTATTCGAGACGTCGCCATTGCAATAGCAATGCGCGGACATGTTTCCTTTCTGCTGTAAACGACGAGTCTTAAACCTAACAACAACTTTTGAAGGAAAAACGGAAAACCCGTTAATTTGGACTTGATGCCTTTCTGCAGTTAGCGGTTCATATATGGTTATTGAAAACTAGTCCAAACTTGAGAGAGATAAATCACAAATTTTTGCTTCCAGGTCACACACATATGGAAGTAGATGGCCAACACAGTATAATTGAAAGAGCCAAGAAACATATTTCTGGCAACACAATATATACATGTAATGATTGGGCAAATTTTATTGCTTCCTGTAAGAAGAAAGACCCCTTTGAAGTTAAGAGAATGAATTTAGAAGATTTTCTACATTTCATGGCCATTGTGAAAGGCAGAAAATCTGCTTTCGTAGCAAGAAAGAAAAACACTGATGGTGAACCCTTTTTGATATCTGCAACTGTGTGGTTGCAACTTAGATCTGACAAAGTGGGTGTTCTTTTTTACAAAACTAATTTTAAAAATGACACGTTCAAAGAAGTTGACCTAACCAGACGATCTCTGAGAAATCAAGAAGTTACAATGCCTACAACCATCCCTCAGCTAAGACAGAGCAAAAAGCCAATCAGCTCACAGAAATACAGAGATCTCATGACAATTTTACAATGGGTACCTAATGAGTATAAAGCTTACTTTCAACTCCTGCCCCATGGAGAGGATGCGGGAGACTTTCCAGATGAAGATTCAACGTCAGTTGAGTTATTTTAAAAAAATATTTATCATCTACCAATGAATTTCATGTTTTAATTTTTGACTTAACCTTACTTATGTAAACACATTAATAAATAAGTATTATTAATTTAGATGTATATAAAAATAAAAGCGTATCTTAAATATATGTGTTTTTTATTTTGAACCATAACAGCGTAAGTCCCTTACCAAGCTATTAAAAAATTTCAAAAAAATTATTAAACCAAAGTCATGAATAATTCACCTCTAAAAACATAAAAAACATAATAATTCATAAAAAGTCCAAGCCATAGAATTGTTACAGTAAAGAAACATATGTTCTTACAAGTTTTGTGCTCTCCTGTAAAATTAGTGACATGTGAGTTGCGCTAGTCTGGTTCTGAGGTACAGATATTAACCCTACAATGCATACTGTAGCGATTTGGCTACACCTGTTTGCATGGAGCTTTGTATTGTTGTAGTGTAACCATTTGGCTACATGATGCACTCAATAGAACCTGGAGTATGTTAGCTTAGGTTATAAGTCTTTGACAGAACATATTTCAGCTGTAAAGCTCTTTTTTTGGTTTTAATTTTGATGTGAGAGTCATCCGTACCATCAACAAGTGGTTTTACTCATTTTCAGGTTCAGTTTGTCATAAATATGTTGAAAGAAAAATAGTTACTTGTCAGTTATATCTTTATTAACATGTTTATTGCTTTTGAAATGCACTTTGATTTGTTTATAGTTATATTATAAAGAGTTATGTGAGTGTATCTTTTTGGCTACAGCACGCATCCTGGGATAACTAGGCAACCTAACCTTACTGTTTAGTAGCAGTGTTGGTGACTGGCGTGTTTTAGTGTATTTTAATTAAGTTATTAGTGTTTTATGTATTTGTTTGATCGTATTTTAATAATTAATAATGTCCAACATAAGATTTATAATTTCTGAGGGGGGTTAAGACCACATTAGTGAGAGTGATGTATATTTTGACTATTGTCTAAGTGAAATTGACGATTTATCTGATGAAGATGATGTTGATCCACAACTTAATTTTAGTTCTGTGTTTGATAAACATGACAATTACCAGACAGAAAATGAGTCAGATAATGAAATAGCGGTATGTGCTGAAGAATCTGCTGAGTGCAATAAACCACCATGTGGTTACCAGGTAGGCCTAGTGGACCAAGATGTTGATGCAGATTGTGGTAAGGCTGATAATACACTTAAGTCTCAAATTTCGAGCTCTGATGCTCGAAATTAAACATGGTTGCATGTGATCATGGTTGACATTTTAGTAGATCATTCCTATTCGTCACCAAGTAAAGTCAATACACTTGAATGTTTAGTAGAGCCGTCCGCTCCATCAACTACTAGACCTAAAGTAAGTGCTCTACGACTTCCTGCTTTGTCCAAACCAAAATGCACTCGTAGACCTAGTAGGCCTAGTAAAAAGAGGAGTATGTCACAAACCAATATGTCTGTGTCAGTGCAGAAAAAGCCTAAAAACGCTCTTACTGGTTCCCCACCCATAAACAAAACAGAAAATAGGCCCACCTTTTCTAAAAACCAGTTACATCCAAATAAGCAGGCCCGGCCAGTTAAACCCACTCTAAATTGGAGATCTTAACCTTTTGATGTATCTGAAGACAGTGTTAAATTTACCGGACAAAGTTCACTGAACGAGGAAATTTTAAATTTAGACACACCTCTAAAATTCTTTGATTTCTTCTTCCCAACAGATCTTATTCATCACATAGCTACTCAAAGTACCTTTAATTCAACACATTGCAACCCTGATAAACAATTTACCGTCACAGGAGAGCATATTAGAAAGTACATAGGTCTTTGCATTGCTTCCTCAGTCATCCCAATAAGTAATGTTCAATTATACTGGAATAAATCTGTCTCAATAGTCCTGTTTTAAGACTCTTTGCCACTCAATTTATTTAAGAAAATCAGACAGTTTTTACATTTTAATGATAACAATCCACAAATTCCTAGAGACCAGCCTGGCCATGATAGAATGGATAAAATTCGACCCCTCATAGTAACCCTGAAACAAAGATTCAATCAAATTCCGATTGAAGAAAGAACAGCATGTGATGAATAAATGTGTTCATCTAACATAAATATATAATATAAATGTGTAGCAAGGCACTTTCTTATACGCTACATTCCGAACAAGCCACATCAATATGGTTTACTTCTGTATGTTCTATCGGGTATGTCAGGGTTTGCATATAATTTTGAAGTGTATACAGGGCAAGAAAAAGAAGATGAAAGGTTGCCTAATGAGCCTGATCTTGGTGTAGCAGGTAATGTAGTTGCTAGACTTGCCAGAGTCATCCCTGAAAACCAAAATCATAAGATGTATTTTGATAATTTTTATACTTCAACTCAACTTTGTAATTACTTACTTTCGAAAGGAATTCATACTGTTAGAACAGTGAGAACTGATCGGATTCCAAAATGCCCTCTTCCAAACAAAAAGCAATAAAAAGGGGAGAGTCTGTTGAGTTTGTTGCAAATTTAGATGATAGTAAACAAACTTGGGGTCTAGGAGACGGGCTGACCTTAGTTCGGGTGAACCCCAAATGAACTGGGAAAGTACCTCTCCAGGGGCGGCACCGCCAAGGTGTCGCTCAAGACCGAAGGGGGATCCGAATCCAACCATCTAACCAATGGTTGGGCTCGGATAAACGATACTTAGCGTCCTGCTTGAGGTGGCCGTGCTGTCAACAAAATGGTTGAGGGTTGTGCCTCGATTGTGCACTCTGCGCGGTGACGGCCCTCGGCGCCGCGCAGTAGTGGTGCCAGTCCGGGTCCGCCTGGAATCGCACCACACAAAAACTTGTTTTTGACTGAGGGCACCCCAATCCCACGGTGTGAGGCGACCCGTGCCTAAGGGATGCATGGTGCAGGGGTTGTGCGTCGTAAACGGAGCCCTTGGGGGTTGGGCGCCCCCCCAAGCGTAAATAGCCTTACCTGGTCATGCGGGGCTCTGGCTGGGTGGACCGTTATTTCCTCGGTACTCGTGGGACCTTTTATGGATTCTTTTAATAAAAACAAAAAAACCAACAGATTTAGATCTGGAAGAACTGCAACGGGCAGTTGCGTCCGGCACCCAGGCCTTGGATGTATCTGCCTGTTCTTCTAGCGCTACCACCATCGACGAAGATGTAGTACTCGATGATACTAGCGGAAGGGTTGAGTCCATGGACACAGACACTGGAGCATGTGTAATGGACTACAACCTTAAGCTCCCCTTTAAACTGCGCAAGCGTTGGGCGATGGAGCAGAAGAAGGCCGACGGCACCTGGCTTCCGGACAGTCAATGGAGGAGGCAAACGGGCAAGATGTCGGCCAATGAAAGAAGGAAGATGAGGAAACAGAGTGAGGCAGCACCGGAGGCAACTGCAGGTGCGGTCTCTACTCCTAGTGGGAAGAGAGGGCGCTCGGGCGGTTCTTCGGCGGAAAACCCCCTGCCGAATAGGCGCCCGACCGCACCTCCTGAGCAAGCAGCGCGTGCGATGAGTACCAATCCCTCAACGGAGGAGGGATTGGGAGAAAACATTCAGGGAGGTTCTGACGGGACATAAGCTAGTCTTGGTCCCTGCGAACTTTCCTGAGAGGCGCCTCTCAGAGGAGGAGGCTATGGAGCTTCGGGGGCGCATTCTCGACGAGGTACTCTCAGCAGAGGGTGTGTGCCTGCAGTTCAAGAGGTGTTTCCCGGAAAGGGGGGCTCTCGTCATGCTGTGTGGCAGTGACGAGACCAAGGATAGGCTGCGGGGTCTTGGGGACTACAAAGACCTCATAACATCTAAAGGTCTTCCTAAGGGTTGATGGTCCCATGGCCGAGAAGGATTCTGCGACCATTCTCAAGGCCATAAATAAACAGAATGCTGGGATCTCTGTGTCGGACTGGAGGGTTGTTGGAGATGTCCACACGGGAGATTCCAGAACTCTTGTAATTTTAATGGATGGACAATCTTCAGCCACTCTTAAGGGGAGGGGCTGGAGGGTGTTCATTGGCATGGAGCAGGTCCAGCTGAGGGCGCGGGGTGGGGCGGCTGATCATGGGGATCAAGGTTCTTCAGATCAACCTGCAGCACAATAAGGCTACCTCGGCTGTATTCTGCAGACGCTTCCTGTCGGAAGATTTCCACGTGGCTCTGATACAGGAACCTTGGATCAGCAAGGGAAAAATATCAGGGCTTTCAATGACAGGGGTGAAAATAGTTAGTGCCCAGGATGAAAATGCCAGGACATGTATTCCATGTTTCGAGCAATTTCACACAAAAAACAAATTTTAGCCTTTGCGTTTTCTCAACAAAAGTAAATGTTAGATTTTTATAGTAATAATATCTGATTTTCATTAAAAAATTAAACAAAATCGTTTAGCTGAAGATGAAGCTAATTTTCGTGATGCAACCTATTCTTACAGAGTCAGATTTTTGTGTGATGAAACAGTAAAGGAAGTACAGGTTTGCCAGCAAGCATTTCGTTCAATTCACGGAATTGGAAAGAAAAAACTACAAATCCTCCAAAGAGGTCTTAAAAAAGAAGGTAAGGCACCCCGAGACGGTCGAGGTAAGCACAATGTAAGGCCTAATAAACTTTCAGAAGAAGCCAAAACAGCTATAGTAGAACATATAGGGTCTTTCAAGGGCAGAAAAGGCCACTACAACCTGTCACAGTCCAACAAAATATATTTACCAGAAGAATTAAACATAAAAAAAATGTTTGATATGTTCTGTATTAAGCATGAAAATATAAAAGTGTCCTATGAAACATACCGTACAATTTTCTCCACAGAATTTAATATATCATTTGGCTATCCCCGCATGGACACTTGTGGCACATGCGATGAGTACATTGCAAAATCAAAAATCTTAGAAGCAGAAAAATTACATTTAAATGTAAATACAGACACCGATCAAATAGAGCAAAAGGATACTGAACTAAAACGCTTGCGTATTGAGAACACAGTTCATAAGAAAAAAGCTGAAAGGTTCTATGAACGAAAAAGGATTGCAAAGCTCATTAGCAGAAAAAATGAAGACCTTGAGGCAATTTGCTTTGATTTCCAGAAAAATCTGCCAGTCCCCAACTTGTCGACAAATGATGTGTACTATAGACGCCAGCTGTCAGTTTATACCTTTAACATTCACATTTTATCCACTGGAACCAGCGTTTTTTATACGTATCCACAGACTGTTGGTAGCAAAGGCAGTGACGAGGTTTGCTCCATGATTCACGATTTTGTATATAACTTTCTAGATCCCAATGTTAGACGACTGCGCATTTTTTGCGATTCATGTGGAGGGCAAAACAAGAACTGGAATGTTTTTAGATTCCTTCACCAACTGGTACATGAGCAACACAGATTTGATGAAATCATTGTTTGTTTCCCCATAAGAGGTCACTCCTACATGGAGACAGATAAGAATATGGGAGTTATTAAGCAAAAGACTAGAGTCGAGCTACCAAGCCAATGGGCAGATGTGTTCAGGCAAGCCAGGGTTAAGCCTCGACCCTTTGACGTTGTAGAAGTAAAGCAATCAATGTTTCGGAACTGGTCTGGACTTCTCAATAGCATGTATGTTAACAAGTGCCCCTTCAAATCCAGGCCAATAAGAGAACTTAAGATAACTGGAACTCATCCTCGTTTCATCTTTCATCGAAGCTCCTACAGTGGGCATTTTGATTCTGCAGTGGTTTGTAACCGACAAGTGAAAAAACGAAGGAACTTGGCAGACAACGAATTCATTCTTCCAGATTATTTATATGAAGGTAGGTCTTATAACGTTATTAATTTAAGAAGCTTAGTATTAGAATAAGTGTTTGAGTGAAGGCTCTAATGTTATCGTGCTTTAATCAACAAAACGACAATAATATTCTATTTAACACAGTATTATTTTTATTTTTTTATGAACTGTATTTTTCTATGTTCTTGTAATAAGAAATTATAAAGAGTAGGATATGGAGAGGGAGGGATAATTTAGAAAACATTCTGAACCACTCATTTGATTTTTCAATGTAAATGGTTAGTGTTAAATTAAAATTGTATAAAATAAAAATAATGTAATTAATTGTATTCATTTATATAAATTGAATTGTAATTAATTTACATCTCTACATTACAGTTTTTGTTACATTTATAGATTTGATACCGATACCCAAGGCAAAGTATGAAGATGTGAAGCACTTGTCCAGGTTCTGCGAAAGAGAAGCTAGAGAGTACTTAGAAAACTTGCCATACAAGTAGAGAAGCTGAGAAAGTTGCAGAATGTCATGAATATTTAGTTTGTAATAGTTTTTTAACAATTAAAACAGGTGTTAACAAAAAATCACTTTGTGTAGTAGATGACTTAACTCTTTTTTTCCCTGGACATCCATTTATTTTCTATGACTTACCCCCTTTATAACGTGTAAATATGGAGTTTATAAACAATTTATGTTATTTTTAAAAAAATCAAGGAAGGTAAGACAATCTAACCTATAAAATTTTGTAGATTTAAGATAAAACTGTATAAAGAATCTAAAAAAATTAAGAAAACTCAAATTTTATATAGAGATTTCGATCTTAAAACTTAAAAATCAGTTTCCTGTAAAATCTACAAAAACTGACTTGCCCCCTTCTTCCCCTGAGCCCTTCATTTATATTCCATTGTATTATAGACATTTTTTTTTAATTTTAATATATAGGCTATATTTATTTTATTTCGGTAAAATTTTTTATTGATATAACTCATTGTGATTCTGTTTTTTATTTTCCCATGGTTTTGGCGGGCCTAAATTCGGGTTGCAGGTGAGGGTCCTTCATTTCTTCATCGAGATTTGAGAGGACTGGGAAGAGGATGTTGAGTGGACCTTAGTTCTAAGGTCCGTTTTATTTTTAATGTTTACCCGTAGTTTTTGGGCAAGAGGATTCCTTTCATTAGCCGTTAGGTTTGATTTGCTATCTGTAGCGTTTTTCTGTTTGAAAAAGGAAGCAGCTGTTGGTTTTTTGTTTGTGTCTGCTTCTTTAGGTTTTGTAGAGCCAGTAGCGATCACAGCGTAGGTGGAAGCCGATTTACTGGGAGCAACTGGAATGGAGGATGTACTTGCCAAAGGGGCGGATGTCGAACTCAGTTGCTTGACCTGTGCAGCAACTTTTTCTGTTAAGGCCTTCACCATGCCTTCAAGGACTGTGCGAGAAGAACATTGAGATGGTTGTACTGGGGTAGAGACTGCTTTGGAATAAGAAATGTTATTTTTAGGAGTTTTAGGAGATTGTCTCCTTCTAAACTCCTTCCGTGCCTCTGCGAATGAAATTTTCTCCAGTGTAACTATTTTCAAGATTTCTTTTTCTTCTATGTATACTTTGCAGTTTCTTGAGCTGGAAGAATGCTTTCCTTTACAGTTTGCACAATGTTCCTAATCACTAGAGCAGTCTTTGTCGTTGTGATCTTCTTTACCGCAATGACTAGGATGTGTCGCCAGTAATTGATCAATCACCAGTAATTGATCAGTCTGCTATGTTTTAGGGTATAATACGGTTTTTGGTAGTAGTAAGAGTGATTTCTCCCTCTCAGTATAACCTATAGCTGTTGTATAATCATATTTTGTGCCCTTTGCAGTTGTTTTTTTTTCAGGTTTTGTTGGCATTAATTATTTTTTTCCAAGTTTCCCTCCAATTTTGCACCTCCTACTAAAAAGACTGCTTCAGTGCATAGGTGAGTTTTAAGTCTTAATTACATTGTTAATTATTGATTAAACACAACTAAAGTTGATTATTTTTGATGTTTGAAAGATGCTCTTTCATTTTAGATAACTGGTTATTACAAGTAAAATGTATTTTATTTATTAGGTTAATTGATCAATTACTGATTGAGAAAATTAACCGATAGCCAATAATTGGTCAGTTTGATCAATTATTAGATATTCATTCTCAGCCAGTGATTGATCACCTAAATCCTGAAAATAATTGTAAGCCTTATATTTCTAATATTTTTTCTGGGATTTTTAGATATGTCTCCTACTAAGAGAACATTAACGGAGGATACCAACCGAGATGATCCTTAGCCTAGGCCTTAACCAAGGTCCACCAAAAAAGGAATCAACATTTTTATACTCTGAGGAAAATATGCGATCTGCTCTGAAAGCTGTGCAAGAGGGGGAAATGAGCAGCCACATCTCAGCATCACGTGAATATTCGGTACCATTTTCTACCCTCCAGTACAAGGTAAAGGGAAAACTCCTGAACATAGGAAATGGGACCTTCAACTGTACTATCAACTGAAGAAGAAGACATTTTAGCTCGATATATTGTAGCAAATGCTAAAAAGGGGTTTCCTCTAAATAAACGAACCTTAATTGAGACAGTTCAAAATATTGTCACTGAAGACCATAGACCCAACCCATTTACCAACAACAAACCAGGGTACTCATGGATAACTGGGTTCCTCAAAGGGCACCCTGGTCTGACTGAATGTTATGCTGAGGTAATAAATAGAGGCAGAGCACATGTTACTGAGGAAAAGTTAAGAGGCTAGGCAAATGATCTCAAGAGTGATTTTAGAACATGAGAAAGCCGATGATATTCTTAACGAGCCAAAGAGAATTTTTAACCTAGATAAATCAGGTTTCAGAACTAATTCTGAATCAGGACTAGTTCTAGGACCAGTTAATTATAAGAATTTTTACATTGTGAAAGACGGCTCGGAAAAAGAGAGTATTACAACTCGAGTTACGGTCAATGCAGCAGGTGACATACTTCCTACTATGGTAGTATTCCCATATGTTAGGATACCATTGGAGATTCCAAGGAATTGCAACCCTGAATGGGCACTTGGGAGATCTCCATCAGGATGGATGACTGGTCAGACTTTTTTTGTTTCATTGGAAACACTTTTATTCCATGGATGAAATCAAACAATATTAAGTTGCCTGTATTAATCCTCATTGATGGCCACAAAAGGTATTTAACATTAAATGTTTGCAGGTTGTGCAAGGCCAATGGCATTATTTTATATGCGCTCTTACCAAATGTAACACATTTATCCAGCCTTTAGATGTTTATGTTTTCAGACCTCTAAAGGCAGGATCGTTAACTCTTATTGAAGACTGGAAGAGAAAATCAAACAACAATGTTGTGACAAGAGCCAAATTTCTTCGGCTGTTTGAAGTTGTATTGGAAGAGAAAGCAACTCCTACATTGATTCAAAACGGATTTAGGAAATGTGGATTGTATCCCTTTAACCCAGACAATATTGATTTTGCTAAATGTATATCTGACGAGTCTAGAAGTGAAGAAGGTCTAACTCCAAACTTTATTTCTGCTAAGCCATGTGATTTTGGCACCCCGAAATTATTGTATGTGGAGTCATGTATGGGTGGAAGAGCAGAAGAGTTCCGTGAAAAAGAAAGTACTGGCTGGGATGGTGACGAGAGTGCTCGGGAAATGTTTGAGCTTTGGAAAAAAACTCAGAAAAATATGTATTAATACAAGAAGTGGACAAGAACAAGAAGATGGAAATGAAGGAAGAGAACCTGAAGATTCTCAAAATGAAGATGAAATGAAAGGGGGACAGCAAAAAAAAAAGATCAGGCCAAACACTCTGACGAACAGAAGAAAGAGAAAGGTAAGACAAATAAAGAACAAGATGAAGAATGCAAAGATCGAGATGAAAACAAAGAACAAAATTAAGAAATTGAGGAGAATGTTGACAAAAATAATGAGGAAGTTGGAGAAATCCGACAAGACGAAAACAAAGAGCAAGATGAAGAAATTAAAAATCGAGACGAAAACAAAGAGCAAGGTGAAGAAATCAAAGATCGAGACGAAAACAACGAAAAGATTGTCGTCACAACGAAAAAAAATTCCAAATTGTAAACCAAGTAACATGAGCCCTGCTTTTTTGGGAAATATTATATGGCCTGAAGAATCTCCTCAGAAGAAAAATAGGTCCACAAGAAAAGGAGGAAAGGGAAAGGAGGGATTGTCACATTCAGCTACGTCAGCGAAGTGGTTGAATTATTGGGAAGGCATTGAAGGAGAGAAAAAGAAAAAAGAAAAAAGAAGAGAAGTAAATTAAAAAAAGCAGAAAGGGAGGAAAAGAAAAAGTCAAAAATAGTCAAAGGTACAAAACTAGACCAACCATAATCATCCAAGCACAAACCAGATTAGGTATGCGGTGTCCAGTGGCGCACCCAGGGGGGGGCTTTGGGGGCTTAAGCCCCCCCCAAGGACCTGATATATCCGACTAATAAATACTGTATGTGACTAATCATTCGTTATGTATCATCATATATGTTTTATCGTACTTTTATAAACTATAATGAATGGTAAACGTTAAACCTATTTATTAAAGTAACACAGATTAAATCATAGAAATCAAGAGTTGTGAAACAAATATTTAGACGTATGTATTCACAGTATAACTGCCTGCGCTGCTGTGTTTAGCTCCCTCCATTCCATCCTGCTCTATGGCGATGACTACGTGCCGTTGCCATGGGCGACCAGCTCTAGTTTCCACAACTCTCACCAGACGCGCCCGTGCCCGCCCCGGCAGTGAATTTGTCTTTTGTCCAGTTGACAGTCGTAGTTTTATCGAATTGCAGTATAGTGTGTGTTATGGGTTGTCTGGCTGTCAAGTTCAAGCTGTGTTTGTGGTCTAGGTCTGACAAATTGGTTGGACAGTAGTCTAGTAAGTTATGGGTGATAAAAGAAAAAGCTAGTATACAAAACTATTTTAAACCGTTGAAATGCCACAAAAATATTTCGGCAAGTAAGGAGCTGCCTACATGTGCTGAACAGCCTGAGTTGTGTTGGAGGATGTCTCGGGAGCTAACGTAAGAACTCTGCAGTCCGATGTAAGTCAAAATAACTTAGACATTGCTTTGTTTAAAACAAAAAAATTGACAGACAGTGAAAAGTTAAAAGTGTTGAATGACAGATGGGTCCCTCAAAGTAGTTTTAACTTTCCTTACAGAACGTACGGGACTCAACAACGAAAATTTTTTGTTTTCATGGCTAAATAAATATACTTGGCTGTCTTATTCTGGAATTGAAGACTCTGCATACTGTGTTCATTGTATGCTTTTTTCCAAAAAGAAGTAGGCAAGAGTAACGCTCAACATACTGGCCAACTTGTTGAGGAAGGTTTTTCTAACTGGAAAAAAGCATTAGAAAAATTTGAAAAGCATGCAGCCTCACAGTACCACAAGGACTCTTGTGTAAGCGCAGCTAACTTTAAAAGAGTAATGGATAGTGAAATCAAATCAATCGACAAAATCCCTTGATAAAGGGAAAAGACCTTCAAGCCCAAAAAACAACGTGAAAAAGAATCCTTCCGATAATAGACACTATTATTATTTTGTGTGGAAGGCAAAAATATTGCTCTTAGGGGCCATAAGAGATTATGGCGAGTTTGATATAAATCGTAGACCTGCCGAGAATGAGGGTAACTTTAGAGCACTGCTTAGAGCCAGAATTGAAGCGGGGGATCAAGATTTAAAAAAACACTTTGAATCATGTGGAAAAAAAATGCTACGTACATAAGTTGGAACTTCCAAAACCAAATAATTGATGCTTGTAACCAGATCATAACTGAAAAAATAGCAACTAAAGTTAAAGAGGCTAAGTTTTTTAGTATTCTCGCAGATGAAACGTCCGATGTTTTCAACAATTGAACAGTTTTCGTTGTGTCTACGATACGTAGATTCTGATGCATCAAATAATTACCAAATATGTGAGCAATTTCTCAAGTTCATGCCACTAACCTCCACAACCGGTAGGGAGTTGGCAAAAACTGTAATAAAAGGACTTGAAGATAGTAACATTGACGTCAATAACCTACGTGGCCAGGGGTACGATGGAGCGGCTGCCATGAGTGGGAAGTTTAATGGGACCCAAGCCTGTATCCAAGAAGCTCACCCCACAGCAATATTTGTGCATTGCGCTTCTCATAGCCTTAATCTGGCATTATCAAACGCTTCTGAAGTTGCACCTATCAGAAACTGTTTCGGGAATAGTAGAGAGGGTGTATAATTTTTTCAACTCCTAAAAGACAAGCCGTTTTACAACAGTGTATTGCATCGGAGATAAATGTTGAAACCAACAGGAAAAAAAACTGCTACAACTTTGTCCAACAAGATGGGTGCAAAGGCATGATGCCGTCTTTGTCATGAAGGAGCTTCTTCAACCAGTTGAAGTAGCGTTGGAGGAAATAAAAAAAACTGGAGTGATTAGAGACTCTTCTTCTGGAACTCTTATTTTACTCAGCTCTTTACGTCAAGGCGAATTCATCATTTCTCTCTTGGCATCAGACAAGCTCCTTGGTTACACTGTAAACCTAAGCAAAAAGCTGCAATGAAGTGATTTGGAACTATCTTCTGCAATCACACATGCTGAAACTGTACTTGAAAGCCTAAAATCCATAAGAACAAATGCGGATGAAGAGTTTCACTCCTTGTTTGAAGAGGCTACCCATATGGCCAACAACTTTGGATGTAAAATCTCCATGCCCCGAAACAGTTGGCAGACAACAAAATAGAAACAACACACCAGCAGATACGCCTGAAGTGTACTACCGGCGATCTATTTTCATCCCTTGGATTGAATCTTTGATAAGTTCTTTGGAATCCCGATTCATGAAACATAAAGACATATTGAAGGGGTTTGAGTGTCTGATGCCTACAGCCGATGGATCACGTGGAAAGGAAGAAAACCTCAAAACTTAATTATCTGCAGCTGTGTTGTTTTTATAAAAATGACATAATTGAAAGTGGTGGGAACAACGAAAGCCTGCTCAAAGCCGAGTTTGAGTTGTGGCACAACAGCTTTAAGACCCACACCAACACACCAAGAAATGTAATTGATTTGTGTGAACTTGTGTGATAAGGACATGTTTCCTAACATCCACATATTGTTGAAAATATTGTGTGCACTATCCCTGTAACTACGAGTACAGCAGAAAGGTCGTTCTCAACATTACGTAGACTCAAGACCTATCTAAGGAATACCATGGGTGCTAACAGACTGAGTGGACTGGCGGCTTTGAATATTCACCGTGAAATAGAAGTGACCAATACAGAGGTAGTTTCTGTTCTCAAAAAATCGACCAGACGTCTAGATTTTGTCTTGTAAATATTTTAACTTTAAACTTTACATCTCATTTTGTAATCATTAAATTTACATTTGTAATTTAAATGTATTATTTCTTTCCTTGAAAACTTAAAACTAATTAATGACAGTCCAAACTTTATTCCAGGATGACATTTCATAATAAAAATCAATATAAAGCTTTAACTTGTAATTTTAATAAGGTTTTAATTGAGCTAAAAGCTGGTTTAATGTAATAGTAGCCTATTAACTTAAATTTTTCTCTAATAAGATTAACTTGTAGTTGATTATGAAACAGGCCACAGACAGTTGGTTTTAGCTTACTCAATTATCTAATGATCATGTAATACAGTGATGTACCAAATGTTACATTATTGTAGTTCGATATGTTATAGGCCAACTAATTATATATTACTGGTCATTGAAGGTCATGTAATGGAAAACTATAGGCGTACATTTTATACTTGGGAAGCCGAAAGCCCCCCCCCAAACCAAAATTCTGGGTGCGCCCCTGGCGGTGTCCAAAATGTAAAGGAAACTTTAATATGGACGTTGAAATGTGCAATGGCAGAAAGTGGATTGGGCCGTGTCATGACTGTGACAACTGGTACCACAAAAACTGCATTTCCAAAAAACTCGTTTTAGAGTTTGGACTGGATGATGTCTCTGATAATGAGGAGTCCGATTTTGTATGTGACATTTGTTTTGGCGAAAGTGATGAAGAATTTGGTGTTTTTGAACTAGAATCGGATGAGTAGAGATTAGGTTTGTTAAATTAGGCTACCAAAAGTAAATTTAGACATTAGATTTTTATTTATATGATTAAATGATAATGGTTTAATATTAATCACAATTATTGTTTTCTTTACGTACCTTGATCGTACTGGCAAACTGGTGATCAAACATCAGGTGTGACCGATCAATTACTAGCATTTTCAAGATTTTTCATTTTAACATTTTCCTGTGCTTAAAATATTACATACAATATATGTGTAACTTCATATATGTATTTTAATTTGTCAGAAAATAACCTATCAGATAATATATTAATATTTACTTTTGAAGATACTATACTGGCACAGTGTATATTTAACCAGTTACTACAGGGTCTTAGTCGATCAATTACTGGCCGAACCACCCTAAAAGTTCTGGAACTCACCCGATTTAAACCCAATCGAAAATCTATGAGCTATTTGTAAAAAAGGATTGCTAAAGAAGATTGTACAGCAAAAACATCCACGATTACTGATGTAATCTAAATATGGTTCCATGATGACGAAATAAAAAATATATGCAAAAGACTCATGCCAAAACTATGTGAAGAGGATATAAAAAACAAAGGAGGACATATTAATTATTCTTAGGAAGCTGTTTAAATTTTTGTGGTCAATAAGTTGTGTTTCATTTAAGAATCGTAGTCATTTACCTCGAGTTCCAGTTAATTTTAACGGTACTGTAGCATGGACCTTGTGTGTTGACCGAATGAGATTAAGAGGTTGTTAGAAACAGACGCCTGGGGGAACTAAAACTATTATAAAACAAATTATAAAAGCGAGATGTGAAGAT
Source organism: Homalodisca vitripennis (assembly GCF_021130785.1). Taxonomy (NCBI): domain Eukaryota; kingdom Metazoa; phylum Arthropoda; class Insecta; order Hemiptera; family Cicadellidae; genus Homalodisca; species Homalodisca vitripennis. The sequence continues at coordinate 461,008 of NW_025776137.1, forward strand.
ATTTCACAAACAAAAACCCCAACACAACCTGCAGGAAATGTAATTGGCCACTGTTGGTTTTGTGACCGGAAAAGAACAGGAAAACTAAGATGGAGTGTGATACATGTGGTGTTTGCCTGTGTCGTGAACATACCAAAACTCTTGCGTGTAAACTGTTGTGAAGATGAGGAAAACGAGGGATTAGAAAGTGACGATTAAAAAAACTTCATTTGGTATTTAGTATAACAAATAATCAATAAGAGTGAGATTACTGAGTTCTAAAATTTGTATTTTTTATTCTTATCGTATTGACACACACACACACACACACACACACACACACACACACACACACACACACACACACATATATATATATATATATATATATATATATATATATATATATTGGTACATTAATATAATTACTGTGTTTTTCTAACTATTTTTATAATGTTCGATTGCAATTAATATGATTTAACTAACTAGGGTTATTAAACAACACATCATAATTCGTCGTAGGCCTAAGTTATATATGTTTTTCTGTTTGAATATTTTGTTAAGTTATAATGTTTGATTATAATATCTCTCAAATTATAAAAATATTGTATTGTATATTCTCAAATATATTAAAGAGGGAAAAATATTTTGATTAACATAAAGTAACGGCTCTTTGTTATTTCATATTGTTTACTGAAGTGCGGTCAAAACGACCGCAAGCGTCCACTGGCGTTACAAATTCTATGCGTCCACTGGCGTTACAAACTCTATGCGTCCACTGGCGGGATAAAAAGCAAAGACGATCTGACCATATGGTCGGACTCTTGCAGTGGTCAGAATAAAAACTTCACAATGGTTTTTCTATACCAGTACTTATTATTCCTCCTCGGACCCAACGTACACATATGTGCACATATTTTCAAGATTTTATTACAAACTTGCAAGATAAAAATAAATCAATGGAACTTGTTTCTCTGTGTTCAGTATAATCTGTGACATAGCCTGATTTTTTTTCGGTGAGTTATTTTGATGTTTCTGGTCTTCACTCAAAATGGCGGACTACCACCTCAACTGAGAATCGTCCTTAACCTAACTAGGAGGTAAGTAATTCTATTTCTATCATTTAATTGCATTATTAGCAATAATTATGAGTATGCTTAGTTATCTGAAACCTTTGAACAATTGTTTGATAACGTTTAAAGAGGAAATATTTTGTTTCCTAGGTTACTGGAAACAAAAAAAAAAAATTGTACACACTTGTGCACATTGGGTCTGTACAGCAATTGTTTTGGGTTATTTTATTTGTGCACAACTGTGCACAATTGGGTGTCTGTATGAATAAAAAGTGTTTGTTCAATTGATGAAGCCTAAATTAACTTAACATTCTTTTTCAACATAACCTAGCCTAGACAAACCTTTAATAGAGTGAATTTTTGTTTACAGTTGGAGCGTAAGAGCACACAAGGTTATTTTATCTCAGATGAGGAACTACTGGCTGCGTTAGAAGACAGCGAGTTCGAATTTAATGATCTCGACAATGATCCAAATTTTGTGCCGAATGATGAAAGTGATGACGATGAACAGCAGGACAAAGGTGAAACTACTGGAGTTGAGGATGACCAAACCGAGAACCAGATAGGTAACATTAGGCCTACTACTACTGAAAACAGGTACTTCGTTTGAAAGTGAAAACGAGGATCTAGGCCTAGATTTAGACCTGAGTGCCGCTGGACCTTCAAGGCAACCAGCAAATGTTGGGCCTTACTTTGAGGGGTAAGCAATGCAGAGGAAGAGGGACCGACAGAGGAAGAGGGACCGATCGAGGAAGAGGGACCGATCGAGGAAAGAGGGACCGATCGAGGAAGAGGGACCGATCGAGGAAGAGGGACCAATCGAGGAAGAAAGGGAAAGACGAGGGAGAGGGGGGCAGATGTGGAAGGGGCCAACAATGAGGAGGTGATGGAGATGGCTGTGGTAGACGACCAGAAGCAATTTTGGGCAGGTGAAACTCTCGATACAGATTTGCCTCCGTTTCTGGCACCGGCTGACGAGCGTTGCAATAGGGATGGCTGGAATGCATTGCAATACTTCAATGACATGACAGAACTTTTGACTTGATGGTTGAAAAAACTAATATTTATTATCACATGAAGACTGGTAAGGAACTTAAGAGTAACCAAAGAACAAAATAAAGATATTTATTGGAATTTCTATGCTCATGAGTACTTTAGGTTACCCTCGAATACGGCTTTATTGGGATCAAGCATTTAAAATCCCTTTGATTTCCAAAAGCGATGACTCGAGATAGATTCTTCATGATCCGATCTACCGTTCATGTTGTTAATGATACTGATGTTACAGCTGAAAACAAAGCAAACAATAAGCTTTGGAAAGTAAGGCCAGTGATCGACAAGTTTCGAGAAACCGTATTAAAAATTCCGAGACAAAAGGAAGCAAGTATTGATGAACAGATGATACCTTTCACAGGGCATGTCGTCTTTCGACAGGTTCGTGCCAAGGAAACCCAACCCGACTGGTTTAAAAAACTACGTTCTATCATCAACGAATGGTTTGATTTTGGATTTTGAGGTATACCAAAGGGAAAGTAACAACAAGGCTTCCGGCAGAAATCAATGCACAGTTGAGGCTAGGGGACCGGTGGCCGTGCAGTCAATGAGATTGAGTGAAACTTGCCTCCCCGGTACAAATCTTTACTTTGACCGGTACTTTACTGGCTTAGCATTACTTGAAGCTTTGGGAGCCAAAGGGATCTCAGGAACTGGCACAACAATGAAAAAACAGGCTCCCAAACATCAACTTCAAATCAGACGCTGAACTCTCTGGTGAAGGAAGAGGTTCATGTGACATAAAAATACGAGATGATGAAAAAGTCCTTGCTTTGAAATGGGTAGACAATAAAAGTAATAACCTTAGCCTCAACTCGACATGGTGCAGAACCATTCACTCCAGCAAGAAGATACTCCAGGGCTGACAGAGAATACATACAAGTACAAAATGCCCGAAATTGTTAGCCAGTACAATCTCAACATGGGTGGGGTGGAATTACACAATAGGATGTTAGCTCACTACCGGTCCTACCACAGAACTAACAAGTGGCCTGTACGCTTCTCATGGAGCACTTTTTGGACATGGCATGTGTCAATAGTTGGATAACTTACAAGGATGACCAACAAGCTAGACACACTCCGAAAAAAGATGTAATGGACATGCATTTTTTCAAAATGCGCCTTTCACAGCTTCTAATTCTTGGTGTAGACTCCATCTGCAGATACGAAAGACTCAGATGACGAGCAACCTCCTCGTAAAAAGCTCGCAGGCCGGCCTGGAAATGTGTCACTACCTCCTCGAGAAGTTTGAATCAAACAGGCAGCGCATCTTCCTCAGGCGATGGATCTTTCTTCGGCCCCGCGTTGCAGGAATCCAGGCTGTAAGGCTAGGTCAAGATCAAGTGTCTTCGTTGTCAAGTTTTCCTCTGTGTTTCAAAAGAGAGAAATTGCTTTCTAGAATTTCAAAAAGCTTACATAAAACTTTGTGAATAAAAAATAAGACATTTGAAACCTTTTCTGTGTTTTAATTTCCTACAATAACAAAATGAAGTCAATTTGTATTAATTTTGAATTTAAATGTAAGCGGATGGTATAAAGACCCAATGTGCACAAATTTTATTTTTTTAAATAAAAAAATTAAAATTTAAAAAAAACATTTTTTTTGTCATAATCAATGCCTATAAATCTAAAAAAATGACTTACAATTTTTCTTCATCAATAAAGGCTCGGGTCTGAAGAGGATATAAAGGGTTGTACAAAATAAGTTTCCTGAAGTGGGGCACGCCTATCTTGATTCAGACAGAGACTTCGGTAGAATAGAGAAAAACTTACGTAAACACCTACACCCGCAAGGAATACGAAGATATCGCCAAAACGAGCTGAAAATAAAATAGTAGAAATGTTGCCACATTTCAGAGAAATGGAAGAAATGAAAAGTAAAGTTGAAACTCTACAACATAAAAAATGACGTGTCGAAGAATAAAGTAAAATTTAGAGATAATACCATATGAATACATGCGGATGCATTCAGATCCTATCTCTTCAAACCTTGTTTTGACGAGTTCACACCATTTCAAAAGGTGGATGTTTGCATATCCCTTAAACAAGATCTAAGCCTGGATATACCAGTAGTTCAATTAACCAGAGCTGTAAGGCCTTTTGGAACCGTGAAGAAATAAAAAATCTACAACAGCTGGTATTCATCCCTGAACGCCACCTCTGGTGGTACCAGCAAATTATCAATGAACATGATGTTTAATTTCTAATGTACATAGTTGTTTCATATGTTACAATAATTAAAATTTATATAGTTAAAATATGTATGTGTATTCTTTTAAACCATAGTGTTACTTACCTCCTTCACTAAAATTCAAATAATAATCAGGATTATTTTTTTTTAAGAACATTACATTAATTACACAAACAAGACCAATACAACAAGACCAATTTACAAGAGCAATACATTAATTTATTCATAAAATATAAAAAGTGAATAGTAAAATAAAACTAAGTGGAACACTAAACTGTGGTGTACACAGCTATACAATATCACAGTCACAGTCATAATCAAGTGCTACATAAAAAGTTCCAACCTAAAAGCTTCAAGGCTAATTATCTCAAAACTAAAAAAGTTACATACCCCATTCATCCCCTGACCCATCCAATTCATTCAACATTTTACTTCTTACTTTATAATAATTTTTTTCCTTTGTTTTGCTACAGCGTGGAAAGTTCCATATAACGTTTTGAACTGCGTCCGAAACTCAAATGTGTCTTGAGCTGTATTATCATCATTGATGGACACTTGAGAGGACTTCGACAATGAAGTATTAGGATTCCTAACAGGCACTTTTGGCCTGTTATCGACTTACGCTTGAATATTATTCTTAATCTTTTCTGAGTTGCTTTCTCTCTTCTAAAGTTAACGCAGGTTTCAAATTTTCCTGAACTTTATCTCTGTATGTAAAACCTCAGAGTGAAGGTTTAACATAATCTGAACGTCTCGGGGAGATTTACTGCGCAATACCACAGATTGTTCCCCACTTCCTGCGGCGAGTTGTTGAACCAGAGCAGCCACCTACTCAGTTAATGCTCGCACCATACCCTTCAAGACTGTACATGAGGAACACTGTGCGGGCAGGACAGGGACAGAAATGGCTTCAGAATAAAAAACTCCTTTTTTTTGGAGTTGGAGTTTTGATTTTGACTATTTCTTTTTCTTCTTTATATACATACACTCTCTTGAATACGCCGGATGTTTTCCTTTACAGTTAATACATCGTGTCTCGTTTTTGCACCCCTCCTCTTGGTGTCCTTCATCACCACAGCCGGAACATGTCTACGGGTTTGAAGAAACTTTACTGGAGTGCCCGAACCTTTAACAGCGGAAACACCGCTAGGGGTTTTTGAAGTATGGCCGCACAGACAGGGATAAATAGCCGGTTGCTGGGGAATGAGGTTCTGAAAAAGTAATAATGAGACCCGGTGTAGGAACATATATTCCGTTTTCAGTCCAAACTATCCTGACCACATCTGTCACCATCTCGAACTGCAGCTGATCCTTGATTTCCTCTTCACTGCAGTCCATAAGGTTTCAATAGAAGACGATTCCCTTGGAAAAGTTGAGGCGTGAGGCTGGACAGTAATTGCTAAATGGTCGAATATCTCGTCATTTTCAGGAACTTCTTGGCTTGGATGCAATTTGCAGCCTCCACCAGGATAGTTCCATTCCTCAGCTTTCTAATAGATTTTGGTTCCCCTCCACAGGCTACTAATGATTAAAATTTCATCGTATTTTTGTTTTTTTCCTGTTTTTCTTTGTTTGCTTTGTTCAAGCTCACATTCTGAATCAGACAACTGTCGCTTCTTCTCTAGATCACTTTGATCCCTAACTACAATGCTTTGCCCTAATTTTGGGGTAGATTCAGTTTCCATAAGGATTTTAACCAACGCATCGTGTGCAAGGGTGAAGGCGAGGTACACCAGGAACAGGCACGCCCTCGATAAAACTGTGTCCTGTGGGAGCCCAAGTTAATCTACCCCAGATCTCCGGGGCCCGTTGTTGACTCGTTTAACCAGGCTGGGAATACTCGCCCGGCCTGGGCTCGCACGTTGCAGCAGGAGCTTAAACATTCCTGCTCAGTACACACTTCCTGACCGAGGACATCGAAGTGGCTGACTTTGAACCAGTACATGACTTACGCCTCGGCAGAGCAAGCTCACATCAGCTCTCACCGGCACCAGATAGGGATCCAGCACCGGCTTAAGCACTTCCAGTGAGTCATGCACTGGAACGGTCAAATGAAGATAGAGGGAGAGAAAGAAAGTGGAAAGACTCCTGGAAGTTCGTGTCGAAAGTAACAGAAGTTGGCCTAGGGTGGCCAGTAAGTAGAAGAAAGTGTATGGATCCTATTTGGAAGGTAAATCAAATAAAATCCCATGCAAGGAGCACGCCACAAGTAAGGGCATACTCAGCTCAGGTAACCCCGTGGTTGCCATCCACGTACTCATACCAATTATGAACCCTTGGGGGATCTAAACAGCTGTTGAGACTTTCAGCTGAAGTTCACAAAGTAACAGAAACATTTGTTTACATTTAAATTTAATAAAATATTAAATAATTATACAGTGCTTGATCAACAGTGTTATGCTGATTACAAATACAAATTTATTACACATCTAATTCTTATTTTAGACTGCACCAATGATGAATAAACCATCTAATGCATTGAAAATATTATATAAACAGTGTTCTCAAACGTAAAACATGTTTTACGTCAGGTGGGGGTATTCCCATGTGATGTTTGTGGTCATGTTGTGCTCTCTGATTTATGAAGAAATTTCACTAGTTTTTTAAAGAAATTGTAAACAAAATTTGCACCTTAGTGTTCAGTTTGACACCAGGAACAGTAGCAAGTAAATAGTTTAAATGGCTGCAAGGTAATATCTGACAGTTTTATATTTTTTATAATAATTTTCTGAAAATATTGGCAGAATTATTGAAAGCAAGATTAGATGGGTCATAGATAAGAAGGGCTCTCTCTGTAGATAAGACAGTGCTTACCTTTGGACCTGGCTATAAACTGCTTCTGATAACTTGACTTCATCTGTCACTCAGAAGAGCTGCTTCTATTTACAATAACAAGTTCTGCCTGATCCTAGCACACTGTGTATTTGTTTACTAAATTGATTTCAAATTTTATTTCAAATTAACTTTAAATTTTATTTAAATTGACTTAAACTTTATTTTAATATTCATGATGAACATTTAATTTATGTGCATTTTATTTAATTTATCAAGTAACATACCCTGCCAATATATAAATTAATTATAAAATAAGAGAAAAGCCATTATCTCTGTGCTGGAACTCTGTTGATAAGGGAAGTAGATTTTGAAAGCAAGGCAATTTTTGAAGCTTACTGGATATCTTATTAAAGTATTAACTGTTTCTGTTTTTGTAACATAAAATCCTATCTTGTCACAAAATCAAATAAATATGAGTAAAACGGATTCTAAATTAAATGAATGCAGAAAATGTAGTACAAATGTTAGACATGGAGGTATTTTCTGTAAAGGTGTTTGTCAAGCATGGATACACCTTAGATGCATTAATTTGTCATATTCTGCTGTAAAAACCTTAACACATAAAGAACTGGAAGTATGGAAGTGTGATGATTGCTTAGGGAAAACTGGAATTAAAACTCTGAATTTGGACAGTGAAAATGTTAATTCTGAACTTGAGTACTCCCTTTCTCTGGAAAATGAGATCGAAAATGCCATTCTTCATGAAAATGAAGATTTGAAACAAGAGTTGCATGACTTGAAAAACAGAAAGTCTACATATTTATTGGAACTCGAAGACACAATCAGAGAAAAAGAGGAGGAAATTGAACAACTAATGGCAAACTATGATAAAAAAGAAAATGAAATGTTGTCTACGATAAAATTACTGGAAACTAGGTTGAAAAATGAAAATTATAAAATGCAGACTCTAATTCTTCAAGCTGAACAGGATAAAGAGAATTTAATTAAAGAATTGGATAAACATAAAACTTGGTGCAAATCCTGTCAAATTTACAAAAACGAAATTGGTAATATGATGGACTCAATTAGGTCTTTGGAAGCGGCTTCTGAAGTGTTACAAAAAGACAATGAGCTCTTACAAGGTCAGATCAAAACAAACAAGACGTTAAACTGTTTAACTTGCTTTCCATCCCCTCAAAAAGTCAGGGTAAAGGCTACTGAATTGAAAGCCAAAAATCCTCTTTTACATATAATACTGGCTTAACTAAAGCAATTGATACCAGGAAAAAAGAAAAAAAGAAATCGGTTAGCCTATTTAAAAATAATGTTCAACCTTGTAGTTCTAATTTTGATATTGATACAATCAGTGATAACAACAGCTGTGAGGTTGTCATTGAGAGAAATTCAAGAACCAGACGAATGTTAGTGTGTAGTGACAGCCATGAGAAAGACTGATCGTGGCATATCAATAACAATTCAAAAACATTTGATGCTTTTAGTTTCGTTAAACCTGGCGGTCGTGCAAATCAAGTTTTAAATCAAGATAATATTGATGGTGAAAAATTAGGACATAGTGACTTGTTGGTGCTGGCTTGTGGTTCTAATGATGTTTCCCACAATGAGGCTTCCTCAGCCATCAATGCTATTAAATCTACTCTTAAGAAGAATATAAATAAGAGGATTATTCTAGTTGATTTACCAAATAGATTTGATCTTATCAGACTGGTCCTGTGTGAATGTTGAAATTAGAAAAACTAATGAAGAACTCAAAAGGTTGAGTGAACAGCTTGGCAACGTGTCTTTGGTTCAAGCTAGTAAGGCTGATAGAAGTCTTCATACTAGGCATGGTATGCACCTCAGCCTTAGAGGGAAACAATGGCTGACTAGTAAAATCCTCGAAGCAGCTGTAGTGATGACTACAGAGCAACCCCCTCCACCTGGATGTCAGGAAGAACAGTCGACATCGGTTGAAATTATACCAGGTTCTCAACAAGCGTCTCCATCTACTAAATCCTGGTCGGGAAACTCTCCACTGAAGGTCCAGCACCCAGTTACTTAACCCACAACAATTATAACCCTATCTCTAGAGCTAAGTGTAATTTGGTAAATAAACATACTCTGGGGTCTAGTCTTAGATTACTAATCTTAAATATTCAGTCTCTAAGAAGTAAACTTAATGAGCTAGACATAATATTAGAAGAAACTGAAACTAATGTGGTTTGTCTTAGTGAACATTGGCTACATGAGGATGAAATGTCAATATTTGTTCCTAATGGATTTGTACTAGCGTCATATTACTGTAGGAAACTTCCCCTTAAGTGTGGTGGCTCATCAATTTTTATAAGCCTAGACTTAAGTTCTAGATATCAGAGTTTTGATATTTCTGACTTTTGTATTAATTCTCTATGTGAAGCCTCTGCAATATTAAGCTGCTTGATTTTAATCTTATTATCTTAAATGTTTATAGAACCCCTAACTCTGATTTTAACACTTTTATTGATTATTTGGATAAGTTATTGTCTTTTTTAATGATTAGAAAATGTAAATATTTTATTTTAACTGGAGATATGAATGTTGATATTTTAAAGTTGGAGAGTGATGATGATGTTCAGTTTTTTGTAAATACGCTTAGATCAATGGATTTATATTCCATAAATAGTTTACCAACTAGAAACAAGGCCTGTCTAGACAACATGTACACAAATATTGATAAAAAGCTATGCAATTCTACCTTATTGAAGCAAGATATTATATCCGATCATGCTGGCATCTTTGTTGATATTAAATTGGGTTTTAACAAATCCAGGAATATGGATAGTTCTAAGTTTAAAATGAGGCATCTCATTTCACCTGTTAGAATAAGTAATCTTAAGGAAGCTCTCAGTTATTGTGAAGATTGGGATTTTTTAAGTGATAGTTTAGGTGTAAATGCAAACTGTTTAATGTTCTTAAATATTTTAACATCATATTTTAATATATATTGTCCACTTGTTAATGTTAAAAGTAAAGCTAACAAAAAACCGAAATTGTCATGGTACATCCCTGAAATTGAACATATGAGGTCTTATATGGTAATTCTCTATGATAAATGGAAAAGTAGCTTAAGTGTAAATGATAAGATTAGGTTTAAGAATTTTAAGAAGCTGTACAAAAGGGCAATCACTAAAGTAAAAAAAATCTGCAAATGATTCACTCATCATGAACTCCCAAAATAAATGTAAAATGGCATGGCAGATAATCAGAAAGGAAGCAGGGGATTTTATTTCCAAAAGTAAAGAGAGTATGATACCAGTAACTCCTGATGTTTTAAACAATCATTTTGTAAATGTTCCTGTTAATCTTGGCTTGAACTTTGATACCAATACTCTGTCTTACCGTAATTTGTTGCATAACTTTTCACGCCATCAAAACTGTTTTACGAGTAACTTTTGTTGGGAAGCTTTTAATACTAGTGAAGTAAGAGCAGCAGTAATTGACTTAAGTTTATCGAAGAGTGAAGATATTTATGGCCTTATATTAAGTGAAGAAACAAAGAATTAAAGTTGATTCAAAGTTACCTAACAAATAGAATGTAAATGGTAACTGTAAACAATGTTTCGTCACAGTATCAGAAGGTGGTAGCAGGTGTTCCCCAAGGCTCTGTACTTTTTCCTTTTTAGTTTTTAGTCTTTATAAATGATTTTCATGTTAATGTTTCATCTATGTCTGTACTTTATGCAGACGATACAACTCTTCTTTGTTCTAATGTGGATGTGTGGCAACTTAATGTACAATTAATTAATGCTCTTCAACAAGCTAAAGATTGGTATTCAGCCAACAACCTTATTATAAATGAAAATAAGACTCAAAAACATAATTTTTACATACAATAATTTTAAATTTAGACGATAACTACATTAAATCTGTTAAGCTCTTGGGGATTGTACTTGACAGTAAACTTAGCTGGAGGCCACATGTGGAAGGTATCTGTAAAAAACCTTGCTAGAGTAATCTTTCTCTAGAGTCTAGAGTAAACTTAAGTACTGTGTTAATTTTGAAACATTGTTTAAAAACCTACTTTGGACTGTTTCATATACACCTTTGTTATGGTACCCGTCTATGGGGCAACTCTGGTGCCTCCAAAAAAGTTTTTCTTGTGGCAAAAAAAGGCAATCAGGTTAATGGCGGATCTTTTTAATCAAGAGTCCTGCAGACAGTCTTTTTGTAATTTTAAAATAATGGGTGAAGTGAATAAAAAGTAGTACTTGCTTCATTACACTGATTTTGAAGCAATTACTTCGTTTCAAGTGAATAAAAAAGAAAAGCGCTACCAAAGGGTAGTACCTGCTTCATATTACCGGACCCCGTAGTATTTGCTCCAGATTCATGTGAATAAAACCTAGCAACTACTACCTTGCTGTAGTAACTGCTTCGTTTTTGTGGAGTCTGGTGTAGGTCAGACTTCGTTTTAGTTCAATCCGGCATCATGGCGATGTTCATGCACGTTCGTGAACGTAAGTTATATCGTGAGCGTCGGCACGTCAGTGACAAACAACTTTTACGGTTTGAGGATGAAAGCATTAATTGTTTGAACCGCTGAAATTTCTGCCTGAAAGTGATGAGACAAGAGGAGGGGCTTTGACACCAAGGGGGAAAATGGAAATTTTGTTTACGCGCTGTGGCTGATCCAGGATTTCAAATTGGAGTGGCTGAAGATGTCGGAGTCGATCGCTCAACGGTTTGTAAAACCTTTCACTATGTTATGGACTGTATTAACTGACCCGAGCACATCATTGGATTAAATTTCCGAATTCAGTGAGAAAAAATAAATGATGCTCAACTCTTGTGGCAGACCCGTTTTTAGGCTGCCTTCGGTTATTGTTGCACTTGACTGTACACAGATTGAAATTCTGAAACCTAGATTGTTTGGTGATGAATATGTGTGCCGGAAAAGGATACCGAGTATAAACGTGCAGGCAACTTGTGATGCGACCGAACAATTCACCAGCATCTGTGCAGAATGGCCGGGTAGTGTTCACGACTCGAGAATTTGGAGAAATAGCCAGGTAAGAGAGGTTATAGCCAGATATGATGGGGCTGCTTGTCTGTTGGGAGACTCCGGGTATGGCATTTCACCTTGGCTTATTACTCCCTACAAACCTCTCCGCAATCAAGACGAAATACAATTTAATCGGCTGCACGCTCAAGAAAGAGTTATTGTTGAAAGAGTTTTCGGTCAAGTTAAAAATAGGTTTCCTATAATTAGCAAACTGCTGGGAGGATTTCTCTGGAAAAAATTCCCAAAACTCATTGTAAGCTGTGCAGTTCTACATAACATAAGTAAACATTTGAATGATAACTTTGACTATCAGCTTGAAGAAAATCCTGCCCTTGAAGAAGAACAAGAAGAGTTAGCTGCGGGAAGAACAAATAGAAAATGCCGTAACAAAAACTCGAGGTTTTGAAAAGCATCAAGAGATTATCCAAATTCTGTTTTAAAATAATACTTGACATTTTTTTATGCTGCAAAATGTATATATTAATGTAATTGATGGTTGTTTTTTAGTTGATTTTTAAGGCTTGTTTAGGCATCTGTTATTATTTCATACTTAACTTTAATTTTATCGAGCATATTTGTGAAATCTGAAGTAATATTTTGCATTATTGATGTACTCTTACGTTAAATGTATGTTGTTCTAAAGTATTATAAAAAAAATAAAAAATATATATATTTATGTATGTATTCTTTGTTTAAAGTTTGTTATTGACGATGGATGATTTGAAGGAATAACAGGATTGCGGACATTTGCCATCTTATATTGTTACAATAAATGATAACACTATGTTTCGAGGAATGGAAATTATCCTCTTTTTCAGGTGTAAAAAACTTAAAACATTAAAATGTGGGGCTGTATTTTTGTCACGTTTTATTGTCAAGGAGGTGACATCAGGTTCTATTTACAGGTTAATTCTATGTTTAAAGTTAATTGTTGACTATGGTTGATCTGAAAGGAATAAAAGGAAATTCCGGACATTTGTCATCGTTAAGTGTTACAAATTAAACACGACGTTTCCCAGAACTGGAATTTGTTCTCTTCTGCAGGTAAATAACTAAAAGATTCCAGTTTTCTAAATGTCTTGTTTAATCGACGATCGCAGGTACACATGATTTTTATTAGTTTTTTTTTGTTTTAATTATTATTTTTTTTATATAATTTTTTTTTTTGTTTTTTAATTTTATTTATTTTCTTTTTATATGGGGGGGATAGGATTTTGGAACTTACAACAAATTATTTATTAATCAAACAAAGAAAATAAGTCTTCCGTGTCAGTTGAAGCATCATGACAGTCTTCTTCAAATTGTTTTAGCAATATTCTTTCTTTTTCTATCTGGATTTTTTGGAGTTCCATTTGTTGCAGCAACACTGCACGCTGTAATTGCGGAGTGGACATATCCCATGTTTCGTCCGTTTCTAGCATTGACAGCCTTTTCGCTCCTTTTTCTCACAGCTACCACAGGCTGCTTTGATGTAATCACTGAACAACTTTGCTGGTGTTCTACTTCCATGTTATCAGCTCCCTTCTGTTTAGATGAGGTTGTGTTTTTAGCAGATTCACCTTCACAAATTCCTACTGAAGCAGCTCCCGGCACCTTTTTAAAAACAGGATTTTCTTCTTGTGTAAGGAGCAGTAAGAACTTCTTTCTCCCAGTCTTTAAGTTTAATTTTTTTGTTTCCAGTTGCTGTTCTATCAGTTTTTTTCTTTATTTTTGTTTTCATGTTGTTTCAGCATTTTTGAGAGTTGCGCCGGAGTAACTATTTTCCCGGTGGCTTTAGAATATTCTGAACATATGATATCCCAAGCTTTCTTCTTAGCACACATGACACTTGGCACTTTAGACTTTTCTACGACAACTGAATTTTCACTCAATAGTCGCACAAAATGTACGACGACCCGTGAGAACGGGAAAGTCTGACGATGATGATGATGATGAGTTCGCACAAAAAGTGTTCTGTTAACAACGTCCCGCTCAACGTCAGCACAGTCACCGGCCTCATCACTTGACGACATAGTCAGCACCAGAATGGTAAGTGACTGACAGCAGACAAGTGAGTCATGCACCGACGAGCCGGTACATGGATATCCCAGATAAACAGGACTCCGTAGGAACGTTGAGTTTTGTTCACCAACATGCGGGTGAGGGGTTATCGATAAGAGAAGGAAAATAAAAGTGAAGTAAGTGCTATAGGGTAGTAAATACTACGGTAGTAAAATGCTTCACCAAATCCGGACGGCCCGAAGTACTTACTACCCAGTGGAAGTATATTATTATTCACATCGTTCTGAGAAAATGCTACTACTTCGAAGTATTTACTTCAAGTAAATACTACTTTTTATTCACTTCACCCAATGACTCTTGCTTGTATTTATATATATATATATATATCAGAATTTAGTGTTTGTTAGAGAAAATATCAACACCTTTATCTCTCATGAGTTAGTACATGATTACAACACTAGGTTTCGATATAATCTTGTAGTTCCTCAAGTAAGACTAACTCGGACTTATAATAGTTACAATTCCCAACAAACTAGATTATTCAATAAACTACCATTAGCTATAAGAGAACTACCGATTAATAACTTTAAATTAAGGATTTCAACTTGGCTTAAGACAAAAGCTTTTTATTCTGTTGACGAGTACATGAAGTGCAACATGTTTGATCTGTTACAAAATACATCTGGTTAATGTAACTAAATTAGTAGTAAGTAAATTAGTTTTTATGTGAAATGTTTTTTCATGACGAAGCCTATTGTAACTGAAAATGTTATTTTATGGCCAATAAAGATCTTGAATCTAGTTACCTACTTTATGTGAAACAATTAAAAAAACAGTGGAGAGTATTTAAAAATTGGCTATTAAAAAACAATGTTAAATATACAGTTTTAAATGTTTCACTTTTAAAAAAAGACTGTTGGTTTTTGATTTGGATTTCTTTTTTTTTGCAAAAAGTGTTTTATGAAGCTACAAGTTCTGAAATAGAGCATTTTGTTTCTTTAAACTTTATATAACAATGTAAAGGGAAAATTACTTTAAACAATGTTTCAAATTTCATTGCTCTAACGTAAATAAAAAAAGTTATTACAGTATAACTAAACGCTTACATTTTCACCTAAATGAATTGCTACTTTCAGGCCTGTAGAGGCTCATATGACAACCTATGAGCTAATGGGTTGAAAATAATACACAATGAAATCATACTCTCATTCTAAACATACACAACGACCAACTAAAAAGGATATCACTAATTTCCTAATGTTTTAACTGGTCATGTAATCACGTTCAAACACATAAGCAAGTAAGTTGAGCAATAGACGCCATTGTTATCCACAAGGCAGTGAAGGCTACTGTACGGGATGTTTGTTGGTGCTGAACTTAGCTCTTCTCACAACGGAACACTCAGATGATCTATTTGGAACAGATAACACTGAAAATTAGAGCTAACAAGAAGCACAGTACACAAATCTAACCACAAAATGTTATTTGTGATTTCCACCTCCCTAAAACCATATATAGTTTTGTTCAGAAGGATACAGAAAGAACGCATTAATAATGCTGAAATTTTTATTGTCAACTCAAACCGTGAACTTCAGTGATACTGAGATATTTTGTTAAGTACAAAAAGAGATCAAGCAAATTAGGTCTATACAAAATCCTGATAATATGTATAGTACATAATAGTTCTATAGCTCTTAAAAACCAAAATAACACCTTACCAACGCAGGAGTAATATGGTTTTACACACTGTCCATCTTGTGTGCACAATTTATATTTTAATTGGAATTGTTCACTTATGTAAGACAAATTTAAATTGTTTGTGTACTTTTACATAGTAGCGGCCATTATTCTGTTACATAGAATAATAAAGTTAGGTTAGTTTGTATTATTTACAGTTCTCAAGCATCAGCCTTTTGGAATTTTATATTTTACTGATTGGTACTATCTAGAGGAATGATGTTTGTTCATTGACATCAGCGCAGGGCAGCTCTGAAAGCTGGTGATGGCTAGAGGCATTACTGTTAGTTAGCCCATTCAACTAATAATGCCTATTACAATTTTTTTTTAATTGTCAGACTTTACAAAATTTAATTGTTTTATGTTGTTTTTAATTTAATTTGAAACATTTTCTGGTACTTTGGAATTATTCGGAGGCCACTATTTTTGGACGAGTTTTCTTTATAGGAGACCAAAATTATATGAAACGTCATTATATGCTACTAGTGCTTTCCTTGTTTCATAATGAATTGAAAAACACACGATGAGTCATACTTCTTGTCGCCAAATAGCCTCCAAATAGGCCTAGACGCACGAATCACCGTCTCACAAGTCACTTTCGTATAATTAATTTTGTTCTTATAGTGTTTGTTTACATTGATTGTCGTGTTAATTTAAAATTTCATCGTGAATAATTATCTTTGCCTCTGGGGATTTACCTCAATCTGAAGAGGAAAGTTTTTTATTGCCAGAATACATGTGGCGATCTGGAGTAGTGGCAACTGGTGGCGATGCATTTAACTCAATTCTCACTTCCTTATGGGAAGCAGAATATGGTAACAGTTCGTCGTTTTTCATTCTTAGTTATGTAAAACTTGGTTAAATCTAAATAAATTTTTTTATGTCTAAACTCAGAAATAAACAATCTAAATTTAACTATACTAGCACCAACGTCACCAACGTCACTGCCAAGCATTCTACTAGTAGATGACGACCTCTCCAATGAGGTGCACTACAGAGAAGTGAGTTACGATGAAGATTCTGCTGCTCCCCAAACAAGATCACTCTGCCGGAGAATTCTACGAAAAACTACAGTGAACTCAAACACTGGCAGAATTTCGTACCTCTGCTCCTCAGACTTACAGGGAATTAAAGACCTAAAATCTTTCTCCTTCACACCGGACGAAACACCGCTACTCACAACACAATTAAATACAGACCATGACTGGAAAAGAGCTTGTGGAATCAACTTTTTTGACAAGGACAACAAGACCTGTTCATCAACTTTTTCAACAACTACATTGTCAAACATATCTGAGAGAACACTATACAATAACCTATCCTTCAACAATTTTATTATTGTAAATCATGAGGGGAAAACTTATATGATAATTTATTACTCCTCAAAATCAAACAACTGGAAATCAAAATTATTCAAATTCCTGGAAACTATTAATGAATGTGTAAAATTTCCATTACTTATCTCAATGGACATGAAGGAGGTACTAAGCTCTCTACATCTAAGCGAAGACCATGTAAGAGAATTCTTTCAAGTGCTGCTCCAGTTTGAGAGTAATGCGTACCTCCACAGATTCCGAGCGTACACGCAAGAAAAAAAGCTAAAAAAGACCATGGATGAAGTCATAGACAACTCCTTCAAACACCAGCGCAGACTTGCCCGACTAGCAGTAGGAGGTGGCCCCATCTACAACATGTGGAGGAAAACAGGTGCAGTACAGAACACCCAGGAAATATCAGACACCACCCTCCATAGTCCAGTAACAACCACCCCTCCGGGTAAGTCACAGCTTTTTGCAGTTGCAGCTATGAAGGAACAGGTAGAAGCCTGGAGACAATTTGAAACAAGTCTGCTCTTCAACTTCTCTAAAGTCTACAAGGCCTACAGCTTAAACGAGTGCTTGCCTCTAAGTCAAACTTTAATAGACAACCTATCATCACTAAAATCTAACTTTAATATAATTGATCTTAATACTGGAAAGCTTCAGATCCAAAGCAACCACACAGCTACTTATAACTTCGGGTATGACGGTGCACGCTTTCTAAAACTAGTCTACCAAACAAACAAATACGAGGTCGAGCCCAACGTGACACCTGCAAATGGAGTGCTATTAGTCTCAGATGACACCTTTGTGATGAACCAACTAAGACTTTATGATAGTGTAAAACATATAATTCCTGAGAAAGTAGCCAACACCACATTTCAGCTTGTACAGGGAGTGCCTGGATGCGGCAAGACAACTTTTATTATTAACAACTTAAAAGAGGATGATCTCATTCTTTTTCCAACAAAAGAGGGAGCTGCCGATTTCAGCACCCGTCTGTCGCAAGACCGCCCAGACATCAACATACAAGTGAATGATTCCTGCAGAACTTTACACTCATTCATAATAACCTATCAAACCATATTAAAAATGGCAAACACTACAAGAGATTGATACTGGACGAAGCACTAATGCTTCATGCTGGGGAAATCCTGCTTGCCTGTTCACTGGCGGGTGTCACTGAAGCCCTTCTAATTGGCGACAAACTACAAATACCCTACATAAACAGGACATGATATGTCACATTCCAGCATTCTGGAAATAGCAGAAGTTACCATAATCCAGAAACTATCTTACCGATGTACAAACAGTGTAGCAACGCTGCTATCATCCTTTTATGAACAAGGCATGGAAACCTGTAACTCAGTAAAAGATGAAGTAGAATCAGCTTATCTCTATGCAATAGATCACCTTAATATCAATAAAGAACAATACAAAGTTCTAGTCTTCAAACAAAGTGAAAAAAGAGCCCTGATCAGCCAAGCATCTGCTGAATATATTAATAACGCAGAGAACAAGTCTAAAGCTGCTTGGCAAGTCATAAACTCTCAGAGAAATAAAGGCGTACAGAAGCCAACAAAATTGAAGATGGAGATTGACGGCAAGGAAACAAACAATCCAAATGAAATTGCAGAACATTTAAATAAATTTTTCACTAACGTAGCAGACACCACACTAGCAATAAATAATCAGCACAACAAGAGTACAAACACCATCCATCACAAACAAATAAATCACTATCTCACACACCTAAAACCTACAGACATAAAAGAAATACATGAAATACTCAAAAGCTTCAAGCCCAAAACCTCAGCAGGAGTTGATGGCATCTCATCAAAACTAGTAAAACAATGTTCCAACTCACTTTCACCTCCACTAGTCTATATTACAAATATGTCACTAAGAACAGGCCAATTCCCGCTCTCTTTAAAGCTTGCAAAGATCTACCCTAAGCTTAAAAGTGGAAGCCCAATGGAACCAAGTAACTACAGGTAATTGAGCAGGTTGTGCTGAGAAGACTATTGAATCATTGTGAGCAAGAGAAGTTACTTTCTGCAAGTCAACATGGCTTTCTAAAAAGACAATCAACCACCACTGCAATTATCGAGCTAGTGGAGTTTATTATAGACCACCTGGAGTCGGGACAGCTAGTCACTAGCATCATGCTTGACTTTAGTAAAGCATTTGACTGCCTTGGGCACAATCTAATTTAAAAAAAAACTTGACAACCTTGGAATAAAAGGGTCCGCTATAAACTGGTTTAGGAGCTACCTGGAAGAACGAAGGCAGTTGGTGGAAGTTAAACATGCAGAAGGTGATAAAATTTACAGTGTGAGATCAAAGCCTCTTCCAGTAAAGAGAGGGGTCCCACAAGGCTCCGTCCTTGGCCCCATGATATTCATACTGTTCACAAATGACATGCCTCAATACCTCAATGGACTGTGTAATACACTAATGTATGCTGACGACACCACCCTGCTCTCCTCAGAAAACTCAACCGACCAGCTAGCTGTAAAGTCATTCATATCCCTGCACACAGCATACCAGTACTGTCATGCTAACGACCTGGTAGTAAACATGTCCAAAACAAACCAGCTAGCTTTTGGTAGGAAGCGAGACCAGGTGCCAGCCCTGCCAGACGTTGACATGAACCAAAAGACCAAATTTCTTGGAGTAACTATAGACGAAAATGTATCCTGGACACAACATGTAGACACATTATGCAGCAAACTCAACACCAGCCTTTATGTCCTAAAACAGACTAAAGCCATTAGCAACTCAGCTACAGCTAGAACAACGTACTTTGCTGTTTTCGAATCCTACCTTCGGTATGGCATATCTGTCTGGGGCGGAACTGCTCAACAGAACTTGTCAAGAAATCTAAGACTCCAGAAAAAAGCCATAAGGGTTATAAATGGACTTAGCCCAAGAGACTCCTGTAGAGAAGCATTCAAGGAGCTTAAAATTAAGACAGTGATTGCTCTTTATATCCAGGAGGTCATACTATATGTTGACAGCAAGAACCTGCCACGTGTAGCTGACCAGCATGACTACTACACTCGTCATGCTGCAAACTACACTTTGGCGGCACATCACCTCACACTGTATTAGAAGAAACCCTCCTACATGGGCAAGAAGCTCTACAACCTACTACCAGCACACATGAAGACTCTCTCAGGAAAGAAGTTGAAAACGTCATTGAACAACTGGCTAACAACTAGACCTTTCTACACCCTGAATGAATACATAGACAATCAAGATATTTAACAAAATTCAGATTTTCATTCAAATTTTGATTACAACTTTCTAAATTTGGATTTTTTAAACTCTAAATATTAACTATATATTTAAGTAACTTTTAATATTTTTGCAGTTTTTATCTTTTAGAAATATAGACCTTTTTATTCATTAACCTCATGACAACGTCAGGCAAAAACATTGTATGCTACTTGCTATGTATGTAACTATTGACAACTTGTTTCAATTTATGTGTTGAACCGATTTGATAATCTTTTCTACAACATTTTACAACACATGACTATGACTATTTTTAGATATTTAGATACTAAGAATTGACGCCATTGCTGTACTTTAAGTATATGTAAATAAAGAATCTTTGACTTTGACTTTAGCTAGTTTGTACAATAGGGGTCAGGTATAAGGGAATATTTTGTAATGGCAGTTGTAAAACATGGTACCATGCAGACTGTGTCAACCTATCAAGTAAGGAACTGAAAGATTTCTCAAAAAAAGACTCAGCAAACTGGATGTGCAGGAAATGCAGTTCTTCACAGATATGTAGTCTGAAAATGCGACTCCCTGTACAAATGGAAATAAATAGCCCTAACTCTTCAATCCAAGAACTTGAACAAAGTATTATGGAACTCAACCCAGAACATAGGCGTAATTTGGGGGTGGCAAGGGGTGGCAGTTGCCACCCCAGAATTGTGGAGCCCGGTATTTTGCCACCCCAGAATTTTGAAGTAAATGTCTAAATAATTTACATATAACTTACTTAAAACTGGAAAAATACAAGTCTACCAATAGGGAACCTTTTAACTTTATCAATTCTCCATTAATTTTGCTTAGTTTAGCACAGAAAGATAGCACGTCTTTTAAAAACTTGTAAATCATAAACTTAAAATGAAATATTGGTGTAGTAGAATTTACGAAATGAAATAAGGAACATTAAATGCGTGAAGAGCGAGAAATGAGCAATGTAGGCTGCTTCTCGTCTGCCGTCTGGAAAACGGCAACTCTGTAATACACAGTTGGCGAGGGAGATTTGGCAACAGGGCACCTGTTGTAGTATATTGTCTTTACAGCTAGAAAGCAGACAACGTCTGTCGTGTCGCCTGCCTACTTTAAACCTTACTCCTCAGTAGATGTATTCGATTAGTGCAGTTGCAGTACGATGTGAATTACATTTCAAGTGAACCGTCGTATGATTGCATGGACTAAGAGATGGTAAGTTTAGTTCAGTTATTTCTTATTTCGTAGGTTAAACTTAGGTGTTGGTCAGTTTCTGGAGTTTCCCCATCTTTGTTTACATCCAACTAGGCCTAATGCTGAAAAATAGAAAAATCTTTTTACTGACTAGATTTCAATAAATGGCCCCCAAAAAAACATAACCTCAACTTCTAACTTTATTAGTTCTGCCAGTTAGTTCTGCATTGTTACGGTTATGGTTTTAGTTGTTTTAAACATTTTATAGGTGTAATTGGTTGGTATAGGAGAAGTTTTTGCATATATAAGGGAAGTAGCTTGTTTTTATAGTACGGTATGGAATACTAGGTTTATTTTTGTTTGTTTGGCCACCTAAATGCTTTTACCGATGTCATATAACCTCACATTTAACGCAACACTACTTTAACCTATATATGTAAAAAATAACAACGATACCATCCAATCACCTGAAATTAAGTAATTTCAGCTTTATACCTCTAATTAGGTTATGTTACTGTCATTTTAATAACTCCCGCCTTCCTGTGTTTGACAGCTGTTTTTGCAATGCCGTGGCTGTCAGGCTGCAGACGTTTGTGTCGAAGAGCCAATGACTAAAAAGGTCATACAAAATAATTAGTAAACATCCAGGATCTTTTATGGTCTTGCAATTATTTAAAAATACATGTTTTACAATCAACTCGTAGAGTAAGGCACTAAATGAACTTTATCTTTAGGCAAAAAAAAGATTATGTGTAATAAAAAATACCAGATTAATAGCAAATTTTAAACTATTTCGAAACCTGGTAATGTAGGCAGACTTGGGTTTTCGTGTACGCCTACAGCTTCTTAAGTACAGTTTACAGTATGCAAATAGAAAAGTATGACTGTTTTACTCATGGCTGTTAGGCTGTGTTTATTCCGATACAAATTTTACACAAAATTTCCCAAAATTACAAAACAAAACTTTGGTAGATAAATCAAAATAAAGTAAAAATGAAGAATAATGGTTTTCTTAAAAACACCGTTTTTGAGATATCTACCATTTTGTTTTATTAAATTTTTATTTATATCTCGAGAATGTTTTGACCGATTTAACTCAAACTTGGCATGGTTTTTATCTAATACAATATCCATATTCAGAAGAATTACCAATTTTAATTTCAATCATTAGTTTTCAAAATGATTGCCATTTAAAATTTTCTTAAACCTAAAATTGTATGAAAACCATAAACTTGAAGTCAAATGTCAGGGCATCTTTTTTTGTTGCCCTTTCAATCCCCTATCAAATGGTACGATGTCAAAACAAAGAGATGAGAAATAGTGTCACACACAATAGCGCCCAAAATCAAAAAAATTGTGCAAAGCCTATGCATGTTATATTAGACTTGTATTAATTTTAGGTTTAGGACTCTGTGTTCTAGTAGCATTTTGCCATTATTTTAAATGTTCTTTTGCTATTCTTAATGGGGTTTTTTTCAGGCTCAGAAGAACAAAAAAAGGGCAGAGTTCGTTGCTGTCCTTACTTTAGCTCAGGCCCAGCAAACAAAAAAGAAACGGTGTAGAAGATGAAACTACCAGAAGGAGTTGTTTTGGAACATGAAACCAGAACCGGCTGTAGTAGACGTTTTAGATTCGTCATCGGCTCAGTTAACAACCACAACTACAAATGAAGATACCACAACTACTCCTACAGATGAAGTGCAGAGTCCTAGCTGTTCCTCTAGTTCATCTGACCAATTGACAATCACTGTAATTAATAAACGTGATCCTGCTCATGGCCCAGGTTTGGCTAAGGCGTTTTTTAGGGAAGGCTCATTCCAACCACGAGAATTAAAATTTCCCTAAAACGGATGGTAGGAAATTTAGGCCAGAGTGGTATAAACTGTATCCTTGGCTGGAATACAGTCCTCTAACTGACAAAGCGTTCTGTTTTGCCTGCCGTTCGTTTTACAGCCCAGAAGAAAAAAAATGCAGAAAATGTATTTACACTCAGTGGGTTTTCCAAATGGAAGAAAGCTGTAAAAAGTATTTGAGAATCATGAAAAGAGTAAACTCGCATCGAAGTAGTAACACTAAAACTCAGTTCTTTAAGAGAAGCCGACAAAAGTGGCACTGTTATTGAAAAAGTAAATCAAAAAGTATTCAGAAGAAGTACAAGAAAACAGATTGTACTTAGAGGCTTTGTGTGAATCCCTGATATTTTGTGGGAGGACAATCTATTGCTCTAAGAGGTCATGACGAATCTACAGATTCAAAAAACAGAGGAAACTTTTTGGAGCTGATGAGGCTTCGTTCCAAAGATAATAGTTTAGTTAAACTAATTCTTTGTAGAGCATCGCAAAAATTTTCAATATACTTCAGCGACTTTCCAGAATGAGCTTCTGTCCATAATTGGGGAACAAATTAAGTTGCACATTGCCAAAGAAGTTAAAGATGCAAATGTTTTTGCCATTATAGCTGATGAGACCCAAGACATAGCAAAGCACGAGCAAGTAGCTATTGTCTTGAGACATGTTAATGATAAACTAGAAGTTCATGAGTCGTTTGTGGGGTTTTACCGTGCTAGAAGAACTGATGGCGATACACTGGCAAATGTACTTAAGGACGTTTTGATTTCACTGGACTTGAATATTAAACATCTGCGTGCTCAGTGCTATGATGGGGCTTCGAACATGAGGGGTCCCTACAAAGGAGTGGCAGCTAGAATTATACAAGAAGCCCCCCATGGCAATGTACATTCACTGCAATGCACATATATTGAAACTTGTGCATTGTAAGCTGTTGCACAAGCGTGAATTCAATAAGAAACACCTTCTTTGTGCTTCAAAGTCTTTACAACTTCATTGAGAAATCAACTAAAAAGACATGCTGTTTTTGAAAACATTCAAAAAAAGTGCAAAAAAGCTTTAGTGGTGGAACAGCAACATTGAAGTCTTTGAGTGATACCAGATGGGCTTGCCGTGTCGAAGCAGTGCGTTCTTTGTTAGATAATTTTGATGCCACTCTTACGACACTACGAGAGATTTCTGAAACAGACCCTGACAGTGGTGGACAAGCCAATGCTTTGTTGAAAAATATTGGAGGACTTCAACTTTGTATTTGACCTTCTATTACTCAGGAGAGTTCTAACACAATGTTGACATACTGTCAAAGACCCTTCAGTCAAGCAGTGTGACCTATGAAGTTGTGAAATCTGTAAAAAACAGCACACTTGAAGTTTTGCAATCCTTCCAGAACAGATGAGTTTTTCACCAAGTTGTTCAATCACTGCACAGAAATTGCTGACACGTGCGGGTTTAGAGCTGCCGAGTTGCCAAGAAAGGGCAAAATTCCCTCAAAAATCGGGGCGGGGGTGGGAGTAAAGCTCCATTTTGAATCTGTACAACAGTACTACAAAGTTTCAATCCTCTGGCCAGTTATTGATATCCTAAGCGAGGAGATAGAGGCCAGGCTTCAAGAAAACAACCTAGATGTACTTAACCACTTAAGCAAAGTTCTAGGTGGAAGTGATATAGACACAGCCAGTGTACAGTATGTGTGTAAATACTATAGTTTAGACTATGACATTCTTCTGTCTGAAACTAAACTGTTTTAACAGAACGGAGGAATCAAGAAGCAAAAGTATCCAAGAAAGAGCTTGACGTTTTTGTACAAACATCTTTGAAAAGTGTGTTCCCTATGCTTTTTGAACTTTTTCGTTTGTACTATACAATTCCAATGAACTCGGCATCGTGTGAGAGATCCTTTTCATGCTTACGGCGGTTAAAGACATATACTAGAAACTCTATTGGCCAGGAGAGGTTGTCTTCGTTAGCCCTTTTTGGCTATTGAAAGGAGTGTAGAAATAGACATTTCAAAAGTAATTGATGACTTCAATTCAAGCCAGAAGAGAAGAGAAGGCTTCATTTTGTTTAAAACTAACTTGTGGATGCAGTCTGGTTACATAGAATAAAGTGAAATTTGTTTGATCATGTTTACTTGATTTTTCCTTTTATAAAAAACAAACGGGCTGGGCACACATAAATTAAAATTGGGCACACTTTTGAGTTGTGTGTGAACAATAATTACCTCACTTGTGGACCTTGTGGTTTAGTTAATAACTCAATTCATTAAAAATTATTGTTTTAGGCTAAGTTGTTAGCAGTAAAATTTTTGTAAAAAATAGCTTGAAAAAGCTTAAAATACTAACAAATTTAAAGCCAGTTTCTTACAATTTTCCGGGGGAGGGCCCCGGGACCCCCCCTCCACCTGGGGGGTATTCCATACCCCCCAGTAGATCTTGCCACCCCAGTTAAAAAGCTGAAATGACGCCCATGACCCAGAAAATACTGAAGACAACTTACTTGCTGCTGCTAAAATTGGTTCCGCATTGTTAGATGAGAACAATTTTTTAAAGTCACAAAATACCAAACTAAGTAGTAAATTGGCCAACATGGAGGCCAAAATTGAAGAATTAGAAAGCTGTGAAGAAAAATATATGACTGCCATGGAGAAACTTCAAGAAAAAAATGCTGAACTGGAATCACAAGGAACCAGGGAAAAAGAAAATCTTCTCAAGGTGCAAAATATTTTTGAAGACCATGACAGAAAGCAAGCAGAACTTCTCAATAAATATGAATTAAAAATAAATGAACTTGATAAAGAAATTATAAATTTGAAAGGAAAACTCTCAAATAGGCAAAACTTGAGTCATAAAGAGAAAAAGTTGATGAAAGCGCTGAATCCCAAACAGAACATAACACTAACTCAATAAATTCAACACTTCCTTTCCTTACCACAGAAATGGGACTTCTAAGGGAAAATCAGAATTTATTCAAAGAAAAACTCAAAAATTTGGAAGCAGAGGTGAAAAATCTGACAGACAAGGAGGACAAAACACTAGTAAAAAACAGTGGAAAAACTAGGAATTCTACACCTCGCCGTACCCCTTCTAACAACAAGACCCATGTCACAACCCAGCCTTGGACAAAAAAGGAGAGCAAAGAAAACAAGCGAATCCTAACGAAAAATGTATTCAGCATCTCCCTGCAAGTTGCTAAAAACAGGCTGCTACAACCAGCAGAAAACATTAAAACCCCAATAATATCCGAAAGTGCAGCTGATAAACAGCTAACAAATAACGAAAACACAAACCTTTTTGAAGAACAAAGGGATTCACTAAGTGATGATGAAGAAACAGAAGCACCTGAAACAAGATCATTAAACGGAAAACACATTACAATTTCATCAATTAACACAAATAGTGGCCGCATCTCAAACCTGACCCAAGAGGACAACGCAAAAATTAAAACTATAAAAGCTTTCTCTTTCCCCCCAGAGGAAACCCCATTATTGACCACCCAACTCACATCTGACACAGACCTGCCACAGACATGCGGGATTAACTTTCTGGACACAGACCAGGAAATTTCTCTCAGTCCAACAACTTTCCCACAAAAAGAGATGTCTAAAATATCACAGAGACTAATAATTAAGAATTTTTCATTTAACAACTTTGTTACAGCACTGGACAACCAGGGCAAAACACACATCCTAATATGCTTCTCATCAAAACAAAATAACTGGAAGAAAAAGCTGTTTCGCTTCCTAGAACTGGCCAATGACTGCATAAAGTTCTCTATACTATTCTCAATTAAATTGGAAGAAATCTTGAAAAGCATACACCTAAACCAATCAAGTATCAGAGAACTCCTACAGGTTGTCCTACAATACTCAAGCAATGCATATCTACACCGCTTCCGCCTTTACACCCAAAACAAAGAGATAAAAAAGGTCATAGATGAGATCCTTGATGACACAATTGACAAGAATCAAAGAAAAATTGCAAGACTTTCTCCAAGGACATGTGAAGCAATCTATAGTTCATGGAGAACAGCACAAGGATCTCTTCCACTACCAAGTACATATACACCTCCACAACCAACAACACCAAACAGAAACAGCTTTATGCATGCAGCAATGCAAGAACAGAGGGAACTGTGGAAATCTAAAGAAAGAAATATACTTACAAACCTATCTTCAACATATAAAGAATACAACATAAGCCACATACATAAAGAACCCCTCAAGTTAGCAGATTTCTGTGAAAAAACAAACAATAAGTATGCCATCATAAATTTACAAACAGGAGAATTCTTAACCAACACGGCAACAACAAAAGTATACCAATTTGGATTTGATGGTGCACGCTTTATTCATCTGACAAGAAATGAACAAAACAAATACAAAGTGGCTTCAGACAATATCTGCATAAATGACAACATCCTAACATCTGACGACACATACATTTTAAATGACCTAAGGCTCTACAACAGCATCAAACACATAAACATATCTACGATCCCTGACATCAAGCTAAACCTTGTTCAAGGAGTGCCAGGATGTGGCAAAACAACCTTTATATTAAAAAATTACAGAGATGGTGATATTGTTCTATTCCCGACCAGAGATGCAGCACTGGACTTCCGGAAACGCTTCAATAACCTACATCCAAACCAGGAAAAAACTGCAAACGACTCCTTCAGAACAGTTCATTCATTTCTTATCAACTCTACTCATCATCTGAAACAAGGAGGCAGGTATGCCAGGCTCATTATAGATGAAGCACTCATGTTACATGCTGGAGAGATCTTGTTTGCATCCTTCCTCGCAAAAGTACATGAAGTAATGCTTATCGGTGATACCAACCAAATCCCATACATAAATAGAACAAATCAGGAAGTAAAATACTACAGAATCTCAGAAATAGCAACAACCACCAAGGTGCTTAACATGTCATACAGATGCACACGAACTACAGCAGCTCTTCTCTCTAGCAGTTATAGCCATGTAATGAAGACAACAAGCAGAATTGAAAGGGAACTAAGTCTCAAACCACATAAAGGCCTAAAGAATATTCAGGAAATCCTTGAAAAAGATGAATACACCTGCCTGGTCTTCAAACAGTCCGAGAAACGCGAACTAACTGCACTAGGATACAAAACTACAACTATCCATGAATTCCAAGGAAGGCAAGCTGAGAAAATAGCTGTAATACGCACCTCCAGAAAACCTGAAGAAATATATGACTCAAAACCTCACTGTCTGGTAGGCAATAACAAGACACACGGAATCCTTTATCTATATCACGCCAAATACAAATGACACACTGAGCAAATGGATAACTCATGCAAACACCCTCAACTCAAAAGAGTTAAGTTATGTTTCCACTGACACTCCTACTGAACCCACATCACAAGAAAGCAATAACCCTTATCCCCATCCTCAAACTGCTCGTGGAACAAAAACCACAGACATAATAACCAGTTGTAATCCAGAACACTCCATGGAAAACATATCACAACCCCATTTTTTAGCCACACATCAGTTCCCAATAGAAAAACACAAACCAAAGTCTCCAACTCTAATCTTCCTGAACTCGTACCTCAAAAAAACCAAAAACAATCTAAAGCATATCATGGGCCACACAAAGTCACCGTCATGCACCAAAACATAAATTGGCTCTCAAATAAGTTGGATAGGCTGGGCCACTTCCTGAATGATCACCTCCCGGACCTTATAATATTAACAGAACATGGCATTTTTGAAGAAAACCTACATTACATGAACCTTGACGGGTACTCTCTAATCGGAGGTTTCACAAGGAAAAATCACCAAAAAGGGGGTGTTCTGGGATATGCAAAAAAGGAAATAGAAAATCAAATAAAGCTCTTAAACACGAGCGGAGCTGAATCAGAACTGATATGTGAAACGGCCCTATTTCAAATAGCTATGAAAAAACACACTATCCAAGTACTGGGAGTTTACAGACCACCAAGTGGAAACCTGAACCATGCAGTCAACATTTTATCAGCCCAACTCGAAATCGCTCTACAAACAAAAAGGAGATATAAATGTTGACAACTTAGTTGAAAACAGTGACAACAACAAAATTGAAGAACTCCTCGCTTCCTTTGGTATTGTCCGAGAGAACCTACCGCCTACGCGAATCACTGTTGAAACGGCCAAATCTATTGACTAGATCTGTACAAATATCGACGACCATCTCATCCAAACAGCTGTAATAACATCAGGCCTCTCAGACCACACAGCACAAGCCATCTCAGTGCAAAGCCAAAAAATCAACCCACCACGTGAAAGGGAAAAGAAAAGGATATTCAACAAAAAATCTACAGATCGTTTCAAAACAAGTCTTCAGGGCCAAAACTGGGACTCTGTACTCTTAACAAATGACGCCAATTTAGCCTATAGTAACTTCCACGAAATCCTGCAGCAAACACTAAACAGAACATGCCCTCAAATAACAACAAATAGAAAGCCTTGTACAAAAATACAGTGCTGGGATGCAGAATGTACAAGACTAAAGAATATATATATCCAAGCTCTGGAAAGAGAACAACTTACAGGATGCATTGAGGACAAGGTAGAGGCAGCTGCAAGAAAGAAAGATTACGACCTAAGATTAAAGCTTCTGAAACGAGAACGAGCAACAGCTCACATAGAACAAGCTGATAACAAGCCCAAAGCACTATGGCAAGTAATAAATAACGAAAGAAAGGCAAAATCAAACACAACCATTGAATGGAAGCTACAAACAGGCAATGAAACCATACAAGACCCAGCAGACATAGCAAATTGCTTCAACAACTTTTTTGCCACAATTGCAGACAGAACACTACAAGCCAGTAATATCAGCCTAAACCCCTCACAACAAGACGAACCAGCACCAGCAGCAAATTTTGAATTTAAATTTCAACCTGTGACGCATTCTGATATAAAAAAAGCCATAAACTCACTCAAACCAAAAACTTCTTCAGGCATTGACGAGATATCAGCAAAACTAACCAAGATCTGCAAAGAAGAGATAACAATCCCCCTGACAGATATCACAAATAAATCACTCCAACAAGGAATTTTCCCTGATCTACTGAAAACAGCAAAAGTGTATCCAAAATACAAAAACGGCGAAAACACCAGCACAGGTAGTTATAGGCCAATCTCCCTCATCTCAACTTTCTCAAAAATAATAGAAAAAGTAGTTCTGGAAAAACTTCTCCTTCACCTACAGCAAAACAATTTGCTCACAAGCCAACAGCATGGATTCCTAAAAGGAAGGTCAACTGCCACTGCCCTGATACAATTCACAGAACATATAATTGACGAACTAGAAGAGGGAAACAAAGTAACAAGCCTATTCCTAGACTTTAGCAAGGCCTTTGACTGTCTCAATCATAACAGACTACTTTCCAAATTAAGAGCTCTAGGTGTGACAGGGACAACGGAAAAATGGTTTCACAGCTACTTACATGACAGGAGGCAGCTTGTCGAGATACAGTACACAAATAACAACATCAAACAGAAGATGAAATCAGAACTCATCAGTGTACATAGAGGAGTTCCGCAAGGCTCTGTCCTGGGCCCCATACTGTACCTTCTATTGACAAATGACCTCCCAAGCTACAAGACTCCTGCCATACAGTAATGTACGCCGACGATACAGCCATCACACTGGCACATAGATCACTTGAAACACTCACCAGAAACACCAACACCGCCCTCAACATTACCAAACAGTACTGCACAACAAACGAACTGGTTCTTAATGAAAAGAAAACAGTCCAGCTAACCTTTACTACCAGAAACAAAAACAACACTAACATAACACTACCAGATATAGAGTCAAAAAACAGCACAAAGTACCTTGGAATAACAATAGATTCTTCCCTGTCCTGGACAGCGCACATAGACGGCCTCTGCAAAAAGCTCTCATCATGCACTTATGTCATTAGGAGACTAAAACAAATAAGTGGCTTGGAAGCAGCAAAAACAGCATACTTTGCCTTATTTGAATCACATATGAGGTATGGTATTGCAACCTGGGGAGGTACAAGTAATACCAATCTAGAGAGGATTCTGGTACAACAAAAAAGAGCAATCAGATGCCTTGCAAATATCGCCCCACGAGAAAGCTGTCGAGACGCTTTTAAAGAGCTAAAGATCCTCACAGTAGTATCACTTCACATTCAAGAAGTGATTCTACATGCTGTTAATACAGCACAACTCAGGCATAGAGACATGCACCAGCACAATACTCGTCATGCTGCAGACTTCGCACTACCAACTCACCATCTCAGCCTGTTTGGAAGGAAACCCTCATACAAGGGAGCAGCAAATTTCAACCGCCTACCAGACCATCTCAAACAAGAACCAATCAAGACACTCAAGAGAAAGCTAAATCTATGGCTACAAGACAACCCCTACTATACAGAAAAGGAATTTTGTGACAATTAAACATGTTTATTTTTATGAATCTAATGACCACTGACTCGATGTACTGTTCTCAAAGAATATGTCATTAAAGTATATTGTCTATTGTCTATTGTCTAACCCTAGCCCTGGCATGGAATCCAGTTCACTCGAACAGCAACAGCGAGTATACTAAGTGAGCTATCTGCACTAATCTAAATTAACAGTGGTTGGCTTGGACGAACAAACACCTATTTTGCATTTTTTCTTTACTACCAAAAAAAAACTTGATTCATGTTATTTTATGCTCTACAAGGCATTACTTATTATCATGACCATAATAGGTAGCCTACTCTGGTATTAATCAGAGGTCATTATTTTTGGATTTTCTTACCGGGGACCTAAATAAAATTACATTATTAACACATTGAATACGGAGCCCGAGTATAGGTCGGGCTAGCATGCACACCGTTGTATACGGAGCCCGACCTATACTCAGGCTCCCGTACTTAATTCTATACGTTTAGGTTTTCGGTAAGAATCGGGCTTGGTTGTTTCAGACTATTTCCTATGTTATATTGTTTATATTTATACGTCTTTTTATGACAAGTAACAGTTGTGTAGCTGTAAAAATTGTATTTTCAACTATTGCACAACTGCTTAGTTACGTAACCGACTGACTGATGAGAGCATTGTTATTTATAAACAAAGTTCCACTGTTACTGTATAAAGTGATAAATGTTGGTTTAGTTTATTTTGATTAGTTTCTTAGTGATACAAGTTTTATTTTTCTTGATCACTGTGTAAAATGAGTGATCATTTAGACAAAATGACGATGCGCATGATACGTGATATGATATCAGATTCTGAGCATGATTTGGAGGAGGGTGATTGTATTTTTAATGAAAATAAAAGATCATCTGCGATTCAGTTTGATAGAATATTGGGTCAAATTTATGATTCGTGATCGTAGGGTGAGTTTCTCAACGACAATGATCCTGATCCAGATTTTGAGGTTAGGCCTAATGATCACGATGTGAATGATGCTGAGAATGATTATGATAGGCCTTCAATTAGTACTAACATGAATACTTTCTTTTATGTTATTTTATATCAAAAAAATATTTATAAAACATTAGGTGGTTAAAAAAGTTTACACAACATTAGGTGGTTGAAAAATAAAACGTTTATACAAAGTTACAGTTTTTCAAATTTTATTTTTTTCCATAACTTTGTTTACTTTATAATTTTGTTCAAATAATTATTTTATCATTAAAAGACACATTTTCTAAAACTGCGTGTTCTCTCTTTAATTTGATATATAATATGTTAGGTTAAAATAATGTCTTCATGATTTAAAAAACATTTTTTTAAATAAAAAAACTGCCAGTATACTGAGTAAATTCATTGTTATAGAAATAGGGTTCTATGTGTTAAGTATATAGGGACAGAGTTATCTTCTCATTAACATAGATTCCTTTTGTGAGGCAGAAAACAAGAACCGATTGTCATAATTATGTGTAACTTACACAGTAACTCAAATAAGTCTTATTCTTGGCAACAGTATAATAAGCAGCCACCACACAATTGGATTATCGATTATATTGTTACTATAGAATATGACATTTGAACAATAGACACAGTACTCATAAATAGGCCTAATCATTGCCAGCTTTCTTTATTTAGACTAATGACCTTATTACTAGCTATTATTGTTTAGGAGAAGGCTAGTGACAACAGAACAATGGCAATGAATATGCAGATAAGTTATTGGCTCAAAATGCTTTTATAAACAAAGAAATCTGTAAAAACTAGTGTCAGAAGTGAGTGCATTGCCAATAACTTTTCAGAATATATGTATCGACAACAAATTATGATTATTGGTAGTGATCCATTCTAGCATATTATGCCATCTAACATGTCTACCCTGTGAAGTAGCAGTTAGTACTACATGGCTTAAGAGTACTTTATAAATAATTTTGCTTTCAGCCCCTTTGTGGAGACTTAAATTAAGCGGCCTACACTCATTATTCGATTGTTATTATCGAACTATCCGATATATTATACAAATTCGTTTTTTTTATATACTAATCATACATAACAAGAATTATAATACATTTACAAGAATAATACATTACAATTTTTAATAGCATAAATTTAACAGTAACATTACAAAATAACAAAAACCAAATATGGCCTAGATCTACACATCAGAAATACGTTATAATATTTATAGATTGCAGTGAGAAACCGCTTTTGTGAAGGCAGTAGCCAAACCCTTGTATTACTAGAAATTTATCACATAATTTCATCATATTCATCATCATTTTCAAATTCTCAACAAATTAGTTACTT
Source organism: Homalodisca vitripennis (assembly GCF_021130785.1). Lineage (NCBI taxonomy): Eukaryota > Metazoa > Arthropoda > Insecta > Hemiptera > Cicadellidae > Homalodisca > Homalodisca vitripennis. The sequence continues at coordinate 495,223 of NW_025776137.1, forward strand.
TTTGCCGTTTATTGTTAACATGATAAATGACTGTAGCTAATAAGTAGGTATAATCTGTTTATTAAATAAAGTGTAATATCGAGTTATTCATTCGGATTAAAGAATCAAACCATTCAATAAAAGCAGCCGAATAAAGAGTGTTTATTAAAGTCTACATGCCCTTTTGATTGTCATGAATATCAGTGATTCTATATCAGTCAATAATCATCATCCAATTATGTTGGTGGCCACTTATTATACTGCAGCCCTGTTCTTTTAAATAATGTAGTTATTTGAAAGAAGATAAGAACAACTTTTGCAAAAATAATGAACCAGATAATACCAAAGTAAACCATAAAAAGTATCCTTAACAGTTACAAAACTATCTAGGCTATACTACAATAATACCCAAATTCTAATATGCAAAAGTCCACTCTCGTGGTAGGAAAAATGCATTGCAATTACAACTTTGCCAGTTCCACAGTTACCTTTTGATCTGAGAGCAATATTTAAAATGTTGCCAAACTTATATGCTGATAAATCTAAACCAACAGTCTACTTTATATGAAAAGTACAGTTTAGACAAAGAGTAAAAGGAAGTAAGTTATTTATAACTAAAATTTCAGTACTTTAGTTGTATTTTCTGTGGGCCACATTTTTTGTAGCGTTTCTTACCGGAAACTTAAAAATTACATAGGGCCTACTATTAAGAACAGACTAGACTTTACTTACTACGAAAATTATGTCTTTGTGGTATAGGGTTTGTTTTCAACAAATAAGAGATAGAGGCAGTTTTGCCTCCTCGCCGACATCGCTTCATTTTGTGAGGCAGAAAACAAGAACAGATTGTCCAATTACATGCAATTTTCACAGTAAATCAATTTAATCTCATTTTCTCTAATAATGTAGTTGTTTATGTCTCCGGTAGGAAAAACTCTTCAAAAATAGTAGCCTTCAGATAAATACAAAGTGTAAAAAGATTAGTTTATTTATCTAGGCCTAACTACTAAAATGTATTCATTTGACTTTTGTATTAATCGCTATGTAAAGCAACAACATTAAAATACGATATTAAACCTTAAATTAGCGAAATTTACCATAAATTATTAGCCGTCTAACAATAACTAGTAGATCCTCGCACAGGCCAGTGGCCCATGAGGACGGGCAGAGTAAGTAGTGATGCGCGATTACGAGATTGTTACAATCGAAACGTTTTCGATTGTTTGGACCTCTCGAGACATTTCGATTGTGATTCCCTTAACGAGAGGTTCTTACCGAGAGGTGTTTTTTGCCGAGATGTTCCTAGCGATTGTTTCATTGCGACACGACATCTCTTCTCGTACCGGGCATTTCGAAGTGTTTTGACGAAATGTTGAAAACGAAATGTTTGATTCCATGATCCATAACAGTTTGTTTTTTGCGATACACCAATACACGCTTGACGAGAGGTTCCAACCGAGAGGTTTTCTAGCGATTGTTTCGTTTACGTGTACGATCTATTTCCATTTCTTTAACTAGGCAATAGAAATTCTAAGGGAGATATGTTTGCCGATCGACAGAAGGATTTTAACTGAAATATAAATTAATTCAGTTACTTTTTTACTGACTTGATTTCCGAGTTTATTTAATGAATTATTATATTAGCAGCTACATTTAACATTATATTACATTAAACGCTTATTCAATCACGTTACAATAATGACGTATGAACGGTAAAACATCCAAAAAATAACATGGTACAAAATAAAAACATTTAAATATTTTTAAATAATAACCAAGAAAAGCTATTTATTATAATTCAAGATAATATACTCAATCTTAAATGCTTGAAGAATTATAATTTACCATTTTTTGACTAGACACTATAAAGTAAACTACTGGAATTAATGGAGAGGAGAGTGGTGCAAACCAATATATGGAACGTAAGTATGAAAAAATTAGTTTGAGACAGGCTCGTGAAAATTAAACAAATTGGCTTAACGAATGCAAACAATCGAGAGAAACCTTTCGATTGTAAAAGACCTCTCGCTAAGCAAATCGAAACAATCGTTAAGCAGAACCTCTCGAGAAGGAACATTTCGATTGTATTAACCTCTCGCAATCGCGCATCACTAAGAGTAAGGCTTAAGAGGAGACCACGAGCTCCTCACGTGTGAGATTTAATGGGGTGATCAACCGAGGCGGAGAGAAAGAGTGGGGGGGGGGGGGGGGGGGGGGGGGGACAGAGCCGAGCAGTACCGATAAATCCCGAAAATTCCTGACAAACTCTGTACATGCGGCTAATAGCGACCTCAGTTCGGAACGGTTCTGATTTCTATTATCTTACGAATTAATGAGTCGTTTTATATCCGAATTAATGAGTCAAACATCCACACCACACACACAATAAATTTTGTGTAATTGTAATTGTATCATAAATCTGATATCTTTAATATTCGTAGCATTAGAGATCAGTAGGACTAAATTATTACATAAAATTTCTGTAATATAGAAGTGTAATATGATCTTCTTACATAAATATAAATGTTTAAAATTGTACAAACCAAAAATATACTCATATATGATCTTTAAACTGAATTTGTCAGTTACAGTTAATATAATATAATTAGCAAAATTTTGTAATTTAGTTTAATGATGTCACGTGCTATGTTAGGTATTTAAGTCAGGTAGTTGTCATTGGTTTTGTCCATAATTTCTATTATTAATGTTTTTTTTGGTTGAATATTTACTCGCAAGTTTCTTTTTTAATCTTTTTTAATACCCTTAGTTTATTACAGCTATTACATAACTCTTATTACAGATTTTGTATAGTGTAATTATTAATTTATTTAGACTACCAATTAAGGACTCCACATTATAATAAGTGTTGCTTATTTTTGCCCTATTAATTTGAATAGGTATTCCAATAGCACAAAAAGATTATGACATTTTATTCAAATTGTGCACCATCTCACATTTTGTAAAGTGTCTTTGGAGTTATAAAAGAAAGTTCAATATTAATATAATTAATACGATATAATTTCTATGTTTTGCAGATATGTTTCGTGTGGAAAGTGTCTTTGGAGTTATAAAGAAAAAGTTCTATATTAATATAATTGAATTCCAATTTAGAAGTAAGTAAAAAAGAATACGAGTAAAGAAACTCTAAAACAATTGTGGTTAGAAAAAATGTCACTGTCACATTTAGGTTATGTTTATGTTTATGATGGATCCAAAACTGACACGAGCTCCTCACACGGACTATCTGTAGTTCGGCAGCGGAGGGGCCCCTCCATCCCCACGCTTTCTCCTCCGCCTCGGTTGATCACCCCATTAAATCTCACACGTGAGGAGCTCGTAGAGGAGACCGGCTTCTCCTTACAAAAAAAAAAAAAAAAACTTAAAACAACAGTCTAATTTCACTCATTTACGATCAAAGACGTCGTGCGTGGCGTAAGATCAACATTACAAAGAGGTAAAAGATTATAAGGATGCCCCTCAACGTTTTCAGTGGCGTTTCAATTAAGTTAATGCATTTATAATTCACACTATAATAAATGAAAGAATCAGCATTTGTTTTCTAGGATAAACACTTATTACCTCAAGGTCAAATCACATCGTTTAGTTTCAGTTATTAATATACATTATTATTACTCAGCAAACGTGTAAATTATTAAATTATTTGTTTTATTTATCCCACATTAAGACCACATTCAAACTTACAACACTCAAACATTAAAGCTCTATTCATTCCATACACATTACACCCACTTCCAGTGCTGGAGTCTAGAGTTTCCTCATTGCGTGGTCTCCCAGTTTAATGCAAGAAACTCTTCAACACTGTAAAAAAACTTTTGACGCCAGGCAGAGTTTCATATGCTGTAATGTATCAAGCTACACAACGTATATATACGTTGTAAAAATGTTGATACAAGTTTTTAACACATTAGGCGTTGAGGCTTTTTTAACTGATTTTGGCAATCTGGTTATAAAAGGAACACCTGCCCGTGAAGATTGATGTTCATTAACAATTGACCTATGCGTTCCCGAACGGTAATTACCTCTGCCTCTTGACATTCGTGTATGTCTCGACCTCTCGTTAAAGCACATTAAGACAAACAAAATAATACGTTTCTAAGACGTAGATACGTGGCAAAGTCAACAGTTGCAATTTATAACACTGTCATGCATGACTAGTTCAAATGAGCGATAAATGCGAATGTTTTTTTTGTAATTTGAAAACTCTTATAAAGTGGTTGCTTCTACAAGCTCCCTACAATACGGTTCCATATGAAAGGCGTGGAGCAATTAAACCGCCGTACCGTCGTAATCAATATCTGAATAGGGCAATATTTTGCCATAGATCTTAAGACAAACTCCTGAGAAAGTCTGACACAAACATGATCAATGTGATTTTTCCATGTCAACCCTTGATCGAGGTGTAATAATGTAGATCATTATGGTGTAATAATGTAGCGATCATAACAGAGAGACCGCTTTCAATTTCTATAGAGCGCTTTGAAAAGTTCAGGAAGTTTGGTTTTGATAAGTTTTTTTGAAAATTGAGGCTACTATAATGTTGGACACAAGTGTTAATATCAACAAAGGTAACTCCAAACTTTGTTTTGAGCTTCTTATAAAAAATACCAACTGCGTACTGCACAATCCTTCCATGAAATAGCGATGATTAAATATCATTGGCATAAATAAGAAAAAGAATTGGACTTAATATTGATCACTGGGGGACTCTATATCAAAGTTTGGATGACCCGTGCTTTATGGTTTAAGAATGAACTAATCCATAAACGCGACACGCCTCGGAGGCCGTGACAGAATTTGTCAACAAGTGTTTTGTGGTCAACACCATCAAATAAAATTAATAATTGATTTATTATCTTTCATTACACGAATCAAGTGTATGAATCACAACCCAAATTATATATAATATAAATTATAATTTATATATAATATAAATTATAATTTATATATAATATAAATTATATATAATTATAATTTATATATAATATATATTTATATAATTATATCTTCATCCTCATCCGCAATTAATACATCCATCACAGTACAATTAACTAAGTACAATACAATACACTACACTATCCAGTAAAAATTGCAAATTAATGTAAAAATAATAATTTGCCTCTATCATGTATTAACTTATGTAAATAATCGCATTTCGAAATCTTCACATTAAACAAACCACAATAACAAAAAAATAGAACAAATTTATAATGTTTAGGATTCTTTCTGTTATCTCCTATGCACTCTATGCATCTGAACGTTAGTAAATAAATTAAATACATTACATCATAGACAAATGAAATCATTTTGCTAAGAAGGCTTTGAGTACGTGTTTTATGATTGCTTAAAATCATCGCCACCTCCCAAATCCTAATAATAAAATGCATACGATGAAACATTAGTGCACGATAATACTCCTGAGTTGAGAATTGAAAGAGTCATAAGTTTGCCCACAATTAGAAAATGAAGGTGATTGACTTAAAGGAAGTACGCCTATCATAGTTGAAAGTAAAATCTAAGAGAACTCATTACTGGTTTTCTAGACATGATAGAGTGGAAGAAAAGGTAGAGAAAGTTTACTTAAAAATAAGGGGTGGAAAGTAATCGAAGTTAATTCGCTCTCAATGAGAGAACCTCATTACTCTTAGTAGATTTGTTATTACTGTTGTTAAAATGTATACGCATTCATCTCATAACAGAAAATGAGAGGGAATGAAATTATTAAAATATATACGTATTTATACAGTGATGTTTGGCCTATCTATAAGACAACACTATCTCTAGACTCCAGAACAGCTAGACACAACATAGACTTATTTCCGTTTATGGTCGGCTATACATAAAAATTAAATTATACTTAGTTTTGTTAAGTGTTTTAGTGCGTTTGAGTTTCTTTTTTGTTATTTATTTAATATATATTGTGTAATTTTTATTCATTTTGACGACATTTTCAGTTTTTAATTATTTGAAAATACTACAACACCCAATACTAGCGCTCCCTAAACTAATAATCATTGAAATAAAAAACGTTGGTTTTACTATATAAAGGACTTACCTTCTTTATTTTAATAGTCAAGTACCAATCCAGGAGGTAAAATGTATATTTACTGTAATGTTGGAGAAGTCATTTTCAGCTCTTCGATTCTCGTTAAGCTTCGATCGATTGGAAAAAGATTATGACGTAAACAACATGTAAAACAAAACTTGTAATGAAATGAAAAAAACAACACTAGTTCTCTCTTTACCTGAATTGAAACATGTATTGATCATGTCGTATTTACATTTTTTTATAAAATGCTAAGTAGTTAAAACAATAAATACACCTAAATCACTTTGTAAACGTAATAAGTATTCAAAAATTTATACTTATTCAATATTACAATTGCCTGTTTACTGTATACAAGTCATAAATATGGTTTGAGCGTATAGCAACAAACAAATATATAAAAACGTTTAAGTCACTATTGAAATGACGAACACGAATGTAAATGTTTCTACTACTCTAATACATACACGTATATAATTTGTTGTTTAAAGATTGTCATTAACGATGGATCATTTGAAAGGATAAAAGGATTCCGGACCTCGGCAATAACGATGGAACATGTCCGAAACCCTAATATACTTAACATCATTGTTTAAATATAGGCTCACTTGAGAGAATTTTGAACTGTTCTATTATTGTTATGCGTTGGCCATACAGCTTATGCTTCTCACATTTTCGCTTGGTGCTTAAGGGACATATGGCGATGGCTTTTATAAAATACGTGTTGCGTAATTCTGATATTTTAGAGAGACAAATAAAGCACATTTTAAAATTTAGTAAACACTTTGGAAATTATAATAGAAGGATAATTTTTGAGAATATGTAATCACAATATATACATGTAAATAGGACAGTTAGCTGATCACAGCAAGATAAAACAAATATGTTATCATGAACACAAAGTAACATAGTTTTGCTCCTGAAATGTCTTTTATATTTCTCCAGCTTGTTACTTACTTAAATTAGAACATGCCTTGAAAGGAATTGTGTCCTTAGTAGTGATGGGAGAATCGAATACTTTAAAGAATCGAATACAGTGAATTCGAATTCACCCCTGTATTCGAATATGTATTCGAATACTTGTATTCGAATACTTTTGATCAGCTGAGCGTTTCTAACAGACAGGTCTAGACCTGTCTTACTTGTTTGTCACGAATTCATCACTGTATTCGAATATGTATTCGAATACTTTGGCTTTTGGTGCCTCGTATAAACAAGTCATACCCATGATATACGAACTTCAGAAGAAATATCTTTGTTTACCTTCTACTTCAGTTCCGTCTGAAAGACTATTTTCCACAGCAGGTCCTGTCACTAATTACCGTAGAAATAGACTGAAGAAAGAAAACCTCAATAATATTTTGTTTTTACACAACTATATAAAATAAATATTCATATTTGTTTTTATTGCTTAGAACTGTAACTCAGTTATTATATCATATATATATATATATATATATATATATATATATATATATATATGATATAATATTTATTTTTAAATTTAATAATTATACAATTAATTATACTTTTTTTAAGTATTAAAATTTGTAATTATTTTTTAAAATTATAAATCTCCCCTAAATTATTCATTTCAAAGTCTCCATATATGTATTCATTTTAAACCTCATATGAATACGAATACAGCTCTTGGATATTTTATTTGAATACTATTTGTCAGAATAAACGAATACTCCAGGTTTGAATTCAATTCTTCCAGAGAAATTGTATTCATTTCAAAAGTATTCGAATCCATTTTGATGTATTCGAATATGTGAATACTCTGGCTGTATTCGAATACTATTCGATTCTGTATTCGATTCTCCCATCACTAGTCCTTAGTAACGTCACGTGACGGAATGGATGACTCGATAAGTGTTAGTAGTGTTTGGTCGTTCGTTATGCAGTTTTGTTTTGCGTCTTACTTTAACCTTGATTGTAGTGAAATTCACTGTTGCAGACAAGGAAGCAATACATTAGAACGAATTCACTCAGAAATGAAAGTATTAGCTACTGTGATGTGTAGAATAGTATTGCAGCGGTATTAAATAATCAAAACAAATATAACGAGGCATGCTGTTTTCCGGAAGTAACTTATTCATTGGAAGTGACCATGTGAGTTTCTATTCCAAATATACATTTGTAAATATTTTTTAAAGAGGACATTTTTTAGTTATATTGTTATTAAGTTTAGGTGCAGCATTCTTTTCTTGGAATTTAGTGCCTACATTTTTGAATTAGTGTTAGTCTGGAATATGAAATGGAATGAATGGATATGAATGTTAGTTTTCTTTTTGTAAAATTGTATGTGTTTAGAATATGATGTGTAAATATAGTATGTGTCTAAAAAACTGCAGCCTTTTAGAATATTTCTGCTAGTATGATTAGCGGTATCAATTTACAATAACGTGACCATGGAAAGGTATGTTCATTTTTTTTCCTGAAAACTACAATTTTTCCTGAAAACAATAGTGAAGAAAAAATTCGTCGGCAACGAAAATCAAAGGAGTTAACGATTTTTTGAAATCCTCTGAAAACTCTGTTTTTGACAGTACCTCTGGCAATTTTACTGAAATGATTACGTTAATCCTGTCAACGATGCCTGCCCGCTGCGCAGTGCTGCGCACTGCTTGCTCTTTTAGAAAAAAAAATTAACTCGAGCTTGCAAAAGTCGAATCCCAGATCACGTGATGCCCCTGATCCTTAACCCTCCAAGTGTTGTTCAACAAAATTTTGTCGGTTATTTTCCATCCTTAATGCAATAATGCCCGAAAGGCATCAATATAATACAATGATATACTTTCCCCCCAGTTTATATGCACCTGTGATAATAATACTTGGCTATAAATGCCCAACCCATGAAAAAAGTCCATTTTTCATGGTCACGGTATTGTAAATAAATACCTGATTAGCTACTGTTGTTGGGTTGTCATAATGTTATTTTTACCTATAGGTGTTCTTACATGTTTGGTAGTCTAGGCATAGAATTTGGTAGTTTTTTTACTTTAGTCACTAAGACATTGTTTGTTTTTTTAAAAACGAAAATGTTTGAAAATTAAATGGTAATTCTAAGCAATATATGGGTCAACCTCGATTTTTCTCATATTACAATATAATGTTCCAATAGTCAATTAGAAAAGGAAACGACTAGAATTTCTTGCTGGAAAGCAGTTATTGGGAGCAGGCAACCGCGAGGATTACCTATTAGTGATCAATGGCACTGACGTGATCTGGGCTTCAAATTTGGAACTACTCGAGTTAGTTTTTTTTCTAAAAGAGCAAGCGTCGTGCGTGATCTTCGTCTATACTGAATTGATTCAGGCCAAATGAATGACACAGATTCCTTTACCAGATTTTTACGGAGATTTTGTATTGGGCGGATTATATTGGTTTACTTTGCTTTCCAGCATGTAATTATGTGTTTAAAATTGTTTTACATACATTACCTACATTATATTGTAATATGTACTAATAACAATTTATTAGACATTTTTAATAAAAAAAAGGATCACGCACGATGCCTGCCCGCTGCGCAGCGCTTCACGCTGCTTGCTCTTTTAGAAAAAAAAAACTAACTCAAGTAGTTCCAAATTTGAAGCCCAGATCACGTCAGTGCCCCTGATCACTAATAGGTAACTCTAAGCAATATATGACCGTCTGGCGGTTGCCTGCTCCCTATAACTGCTTTCCGGCAAGAAATTCTAGTCATTTCCTTTTCTAATTGACTATTGGAACATTATATTGTAATATGAGAAAAATCGAGGTTGACCCATATATTGCTTAGAATTACCAATTAAATTAAAAAAATAACAGAACAATACAGTTTTTGTGTGGGTATGCTAAGCGTACCCGGTTTTTTATATCGAAGAATATAATCATTGATACCTAATATTCGCACCTCAAATCCTAGACTATCAATCGATATAAAAGTACCTATAGTCCTCAATAACAATCATAATTGTGTTTTGAATTAAAATATGAATTTAATATTTACAGTGATCAAACAAATTATTAAAACCAAAATTAGGAAAACTAAAGACGACCATATTTACTCCTCTCATAGTTAAGTTATAGTTGTTTCTTTCCTACAAATTTCACATAATGGGTTTTTCGGTACGAGTCCAACATGTTGAAGCCATGAAAAAGCATCGTCATGTAGTTTTCTAAAATTGACTGCCATTTTTAATAATCAGAATTAATTACGTAAACTTGAAATATTATCCTATGTGTATTATTTTAGGGTGTATGTGTATTATTAGCTGTTGAGGTAATTATCATATTAACGGCCGGAGTGGAAAAATACAAGTTTTGCGTTATTAACTTATTGGAATCGTCCTATAGAACAAAAAAAGTATAAGGTTTGATGGGGTGGAAATGAGAAATAATGAAGTTCTAGAACATAAAAAATTAAACAACTATTCACACGCGGAGTAATATTTCCAAGTTCTACATCCACGTCGAGCGTCACGTGACCTTTTGTGACCATGATTCAACCTCGTGATGACGTCATCGGTTGCCCTGCCATCTTTGCAAACGTAAATGAAAAATAATACTGAAATGAGCAGTATTTTGATCCAAATGAACAATGTTTTTCTTAATTTCGAGCAACAAATTAATTACTTGTTATCGAAATGATATAGCTGAGCAGCAGCAACAAGAAAGTAGAATTTTTAAAATTGCAACATTTAAAACTCTTTTTTACTAACATACTTTTTCTAATTTTCCTATCGCAACGAAACAACAAAGTCTCCCGGTTTAAAAACAACGCGCGACCGCACGACGAACAAATACACTCATGTTCAATTAAAAAGGAAATAATTTCGTTTCGGTTAAAACGTAAACTCTTTACGTGCCCTACTAAACACTCCGAAACACACAATTCACTAGGGTTGGTCGAACTAGTGGATGGTTGATTCACCTACTGAACACGATATCTTGTGAAGCACTGACTGACTCATGCCCCGGAGAACTCAGATAACAGATACTTTTATCAGGCTGCTATCAGTCCCGGTGGCAGATAATATTCAAGTAAACAGATTATCCAGACACAACACACAAACTGAACATTAAAACATTAGAAGATGTGAGGAACGAGGCGTTCCCTGACCTTGAGCAGAGAAAGCAGTTAGAACCGGATTTTTAGTGGTGGGGACGGCAGACGCTTAGTTCGCTGCTATCTCTCGCAGTAAACACCGTGCCATACGCGCCTTACTAAAACCATTATTTCTCGTGTTCTATACGTGAAGTGCCAATTTCATAGTATTTAAGTACCGTAAGTTTAGTAAAACGTATTACGTACCGTTATAACAGTGTGTATTTTACAATTTTTATATACCTAGTAAATATTTTTGTTATACATTTGTGAATAGTGTCGAGATGGGTGACAACAGAAAAAGCAAGGTTGGTGGTACAATTTTACACAGCCAAACCAGAGAAATAATTATTAACTTGTACACTTTTATGAAAAGGGAAGCAGAACAAGGGCCAATATTATTAAAACAACTTCAACAGCGTGTAGCAGAGGCCACAGGAATTTCTAAAACGAGTGTAAAAAGAATTGTGAGTGAAGAAAGAACCGCGCCGAGAAATGGTCCACATTTCTCAACTTGCAGAAAAACATGGTCGAAAAAAAAAAAAAAAAAACAGCTGTTGACGACTTTGACAAGACCGTTATATGGCGGACTGTTCATGAATTCCACAGAATAGACGGTAAACGACCTACCCTAAAAACTCTTCTTCCGGTATTAAAAGAAAAAATCGGGTTTAGAGGAGGAATGTGGACTCTGAGACAGGTTCTCAAGAAACTTCAGTTTAAATGGAGAAAATCTACAGATAATAGAAAACTTTTAATAGAAAAACACGAAATAAGAGAAACAGAGTTCGTTTTATTAGAGCTATAAAACGTTACAGAGAAGAGGGCTGACCAGTTGTTTATACGGATGAGACTTATGTCCACGCTTTGCACACAAAGCCCCACTCATGGTCAGATGGCAGCAACAGAGGCCTCTTAACACCTATTTATAAGGGCGAATATGGAATAATTGTTCATGCAGGTAATGAGAACGGATTTATCGACAATGCATTGTTGGTGTTCAAATCAGGCCAAAAGTCAGGTGACTATCATGATTGTATGAATTTAAAAAATTACAAAAAATGGCTGCAAGAAAAACTTATTCCAAATTTAGGCTACCACCAAAAACCGTCCTTGTGATAGACAATGCATCATTTTTTTTTTTTTTTTTTTTTTCCTTCTGAGGGAAGAGGACACTTTGTCCCCGCACTTAGTCCTAAAAGGACCTTTGTGCCTCCCTACTTTAATTTGTGCCCTCAAAAAACCGAGGCTTTTGCAAAAACCAATCAGATTTAAGGGCTCCTGTTCTCTGATGTCCTTGGGGCTGAGGAGATATGCTCCCAAGTATCTTTTCCTAGTCTCTACGATGGCAGGACAATCCAACCAAATGTGCTCTGCTGACTCCTCCTCTTCTCCACAGAGTCTACATTCGCTGCTCCGACTAAGGCCAACCTTCAAAAGGTGCTTCCTCAGAGGGCCATGTCCTGTCAACATTCCTAATATCAGTCTTATATCCTCCTTATTCTGGTCTAGGAGAGCTGTCCACCCTTTTGCATAAGGAGAGATAAACATTTTGGATATTCTTAAACCCGAGGCTCTACTCCAATTCTTGTATCTTGTCCTCTTTTCCCAATCTTTAACCAGAGCTTTAATGTTGGAGAAGGATATTCCACAACCTGGCTCAGGCCCCACCAATGTGGATTCTGCTGCCTTTTTGGCGAGGATGTCCGCTTTTTCGTTCCCATGAATTCCTTCATGACCCGGCACCCAGCCGAGTGTTACACTGTTGTTTGTTGCTAGCTCTGCTAGAGCATTCCTGCATTCCCAGACCGCTTTCGAATCAATCGAACAGGTATCCAGTGCCTTCAGTGCAGCCTGACTATCAGAGAGTATTAGGTATGATAATCCTTTTGTCCCCAACTGTGTGAGTCTTCTAGAACATGAATCTATTGCCATGACCTCCGCCTGAAAAACTGAGGCATGTCTTCCTAGGGGCACAGCCATGTCAACTCCAGGTCCATGTATTCCATATCCTGCCCTAGAGTCTAGGAGTGAACCATCGGTGTAAAACTTCAGGACTCCTTTTTTAGGGTAGGCCTCCCTTTTAATCCATTCCTCCCTACTTCCGATAGAGACCGTATATGGTTTTTCAAAGGAGTATTTCTTAACCATAGTATCAGATACTTTGGTTAGCATTTCAGCCTCAGGAAAATTTTCCAATATCGTCATGTGGCCTTCTAGGGAGGTAGCATTTATTACCTTTGTTCCTAGTAGCTTCATTGCGCTCATCGCAGCTGTTCTCATCACTTCCTGGCCAAGAGGAGTATAACCCTGAACCGCTTCCATTGCTAGTGTTGGGCAGGAGCTCATTGCTCCCGTGATGCTTAAGCAAGCTAACCTCTGAAGACTCTGTAGCCTTCTTGCAGCTGTTGTTTGTTCGACCTTCGGCCACCACACTAGAGCAGCATATGTGACCATAGGTTTTACTATGGTTTCATAAATCCAATATATCATTTTGGGTTTAAGTCCCCATTTAAATCCAAAGAGTCTCTTACAGGCCCCAAGGGCCATTGTCTTGTTTCTAATATGGGAGTTCCAAGTGAGCTTCTCATCCAGGATTAAACCCAGATACTTCACTTCTTTTGTTTGGTTAATGCTGATTCCCTCCAGGACCGGTTTTGCTAGCTGGAATTTCCTTTTCCTGGTAAAGGTAATCATATTAGTTTTTGATGGGTTGATCCGCAGACCTTCCCCATGACACCAGTTGCTTATGAAGTTCAGTTCTGTTTGTATTAGGCGTTCCAGCCTGCCTATGTTTTTCCCTTTGATCATAAACACTAGGTCGTCCGCATAACATAGTAGCCTTGTCCCCCTCTTCTCTGCTTTTCTTAGGAGATCATCCACTACCATCGCCCACAGGAGGGGAGATAAGACTCCCCCCTGGGGGCAGCCTCTTTGGGCCGTGATCGCAGCCGATTCGTCCCCGTACTTGGCTTTCACCTGTCTGCTTTTTAGGAGGGCTACTATCCATTTGACTACGTCTGGGGAAACTCCAAAACGTTCCATCGCAGTCTTCATGGATTGATATGCTACTCGGTCGAAAGCTCCTTCAATGTCCATAAAGACGCTGACCAGGGCTTCCTTTTTTTCGAAGGTATTCTCCACCTCTCTCACTAAACTGTGGAGAGAAGTGGTGGTTGATTTTCCTTCTATATATGCGTGTTGTGTGGGACTAAGTGGGTGTTCCAGTAAAATTACGTCCCTTATGTGTCTATTTATTATTTTTTCCATAGTTTTCACCATGAAGGAGGTTAGGCTTATGGGTCTGTACGAACTGGGTTTTGTTGGATCCCTGTCATTTTTTCGCAAGAACACCACTAGTGCTATCCTCCAGTTCTTTGGTATATATCCTAGGGCGAAACTGCTTCTAAATAGAATGCTAAGGGTATTTAATAGAATATCCAGCCTAATTACGAGTTAGCTGACCCCCCGGAAAGTGTGTCTCCAGAAGTAGTTCTAAGGTCTCCTTCCTGTTCATAGTTAGGTCTCCATTGTCCTTTACTAGGGTCCCCATAGGATTTGTATGCTCCATTTGGAGAGTTTTTTGAAGCCTGGATGCCTCGGGAAGACTGTTAATATTTTTGCAGAAATTCCTCCAGGTTCTTCTTTTATTCGTTCTAAGTTCTTTTTTATATTCATTTTGGGCCTGTAGATAAGGGAGCCAATCGTCTGTCCTTTTTGCCCATTTTAATAATTTCCTCGTTTTGTTTCTTAATGTTTCCAACCTCCCAGTCCACCACGGCACATCCCTCTTCAACCGGTTTTGCCTGGGAGGAAAGTTTTTCTCGTAGGCCTTTATTATAGCTTGCTCTACTATTTGTGCAGACCTTTCTAATTCAAATTAATTTTTCTGAAAGGGTCCTATTTCTTCCAACTCTTCTGCCAGGGACTCTCTGTAACCTCTCCAGTTGGTCGATTTAGGAACCCTGTGGGTCACGTATCTTTCCCCTATCTCCTCTATGTGGAACCTAATTGGACAGTGGTCCGATAGTGAGGCCTCCTTGGAGACGTGCCACCTTACTATATTTATGTTTTTGAGTCCTGTAGATAGGGTTATGTCTAGGACTTCTTTCCTATTTCTAGTTATAAAGGTTGGGCTTGACCCTCTATTCTCTAACACTAGATCATTGCTGAACATAAACTGTAGAAGTTCCTCACCTCTCTTGTTTGTGTTCGTACTTCCCCAATACGTATGGTGAGCATTGCAGTCGCAGCTGAGAATGAGGGCCGAGCCTCTGTCTCTGCAGCTCTGCAATAGTCTTTCTAATTCTTTCGGTGGGCAGCTTGTTGACGGGTTGGGGAAGTAGGCTGAGGCTATGGTAACCTCTCTGTCCCCTTGCAGTGAAGCCACCTTCACTGTAGCCGCCACCAGATCTCTTGTTATTAGATCTGTAATCGGAAAGACTGTTATTAGTTTTGAAGTTAGAATACAAGTTCTTGGGTTTTCAATTGTTCGATCAGAAATGAGATTACCTACCTGAGTTGTCAGTCCTCTGATGCAACCTCTATTGATCCAAGGCTCCTGGATTAGGGCGATATCCAGGCCTGTTGAGATAAACCTTCTTCCCAAGATGTCAGTTGCGCCCTTTGCATGGTGTAGGTTTATCTGTATTAGGCACATACTTACGCCTTTTTCCCACCTTCCCCAGGTGGTCCATCCCCGTCTCTTCTTTTGGATTGCTTGGAGACTTTGTCCCCTTTTCTTCCTCGAGCCGAGACGGATGGTCCTTTGAGAGAAGGTCCCCTCTTCAAGAAGAGAGAACAGGTTGGTCTTTCATCTTCGACCGCTGCACTGGCTTGTGGAGTAGACCTTACAGGTAAGGTATGTACAGATTGCTCTGACACCTTCGTGGCCTCCTCCACTTCCATCTCTTCAGCGGTCCTTTTTTCTGTGGTGACCGTCTCAGATTTCTCTGTAGTCCCCTCTTCCCTTGTGGGTTGTTCTATGTTTCCTTGATGTTTCTTTTTCAGTCTAAGCTGAACTTTTCCAAACTTGTAGCCGATCCATGGACCTTCCTTCTCAAGTTTGTTCGCTGTAGCGCAGTCGACTGCCAGGGTGAGTAGGACAGACTTCCCCTCGTCGCTTCTCCGCAGAACGTTCCATTCTCCGACAGATAGCTCTTTGTTCTGTCCTTTTAAGAGCTTCGTTATCTTTTCGGTTGTATCGAGTATGCTATCAGGAAGATAGACAGTCGCAATTCTCGCACGGGGGATTTCTTCCTCTGGTACTATCCTTAGACTGGCCTCTTCCCAAGGCTTTAGGGAGTCTTGCTTTCCTTTAAGCCATTCTGCTGTTTCAGTGTTTTCGCAGGTGAAGATTAGAACCCCTTGTCTCCTGTTGATACCGTAGAATCTTGGAGAGTAGGGACCCTCCTGTTCTTCCACGATAGCTTCCAGGATGAAGCTCTGGATCTTCTCCATCTGTTCGGTTGTGAGTAGGGTCTCGGGAAAGTTGGAGTGCAAAACCCCTACCCTTATACCAGCTACCGCTTGTTTGTAGGAAGGTTTCTGGGGTTGTCCAGATTGCTCCTTGTGTTCCCCTTGATTTCCTTCATTCCTTGTTTTCTTCCTCTGATGGGCCTCCGGAGTGGATCCATCAGAGTGAGGTCTTTTCGGTTTCTTTCCCTCCTTTTGTTTGTTCAATTTTTTATTTCTTTCTTCTGGAATTGGTTTTAAGGCCAATTCCCTGGCTTCTTCTTGGGAATACCCTCTTTTGGAACCAGACCATGCGTTTTCTGGCGGCTCCACATAACTTAGGCAGTGCTGGGAGCTGTCTCTCGACTTTTGCTCCCTCTTCCTTCTGGTAATCGCCCTCCAGTATCGCATCTTCTTCATCGGTTTCGACTCTGACCGAGTCGGAGGCTTTTGGACTTCTACTAAGAAGTCCGCCTGTTTTTTGGGTTTGTTCAGGATTGCTAGGGTCAGAGCCCATCATCAATCCATCTGTGTTTCGTGAATTTTCATTCACTTTTTGAGTGCTACAAGAGCTCTCTGGTTTTGTTGTTGTGTTTTTTAATTCTGTACTCATTGTGTTCCCACGAGTAGCAGAGATCTAAAGGTCACCCCAAGCATTGTCCCGCTCTACTTGGGGAAGGCTAGGTTTAAACTGGAGGTCGCCAGGTATCCAGAGTTCGCATATTTACGACCAAGCTCTCCCTTGATCACGCAGCCCTCCCTTGATCACGCAGCCCTCGGCATATGCTGTTCCACCTTGGCTTGGATACAGAAGGAAAATTAGAATTAGAATAGTTTAAGATAGATTGTTGGGAAGATTACCCGACAGGTGAGAGTAGTAGGAGAAGAAAGTTAAAAATTGTGGGATAGTTCAAACAGAAAGCCCGCCAGATCAGCTCAGCCTGATCGGAATTATCAAAGAAGACAAGATTTGGATCAGGCAGTTCCCAGGTGCACGCGCACGAAAAGTACAGCACTTAGAAAGAGAGAAGGTGGCTGTGCGTGTGCTTCGTGGACGCTCTGGCTTGGCACATGTGTTGGGGTATGAAGACCCCGCCACTTCGCACCCGACAATGCATTTTACCACAATAAACAACTAAACCCCGCACCTACCAGCAATTCCAAAAAAGCAGAGATAATTCAGTGGCTAGTTAACCATAACATCCCGTTCCATGACAAAATGCTTAAAACAGAACTCTATCAGGTTGTGAAGCTAAATAAGAACCCGCACAAAATGTTTGAGATTGACTCCATACTTGGAGATGATACTATGATTCTTGCAGAACACGGCCACTCCGCTTTGCGCCTCCCTCCTTATCATCCCGATCTTAACCCGATAGAAATGATATGGTCACTGATAAAAAACCACGTTGCCCTGAAAAACACGACCTTCAAATTAAATGACTGCATCAATCTAGTAAGAGAAAAAGTCCAAGATATTACGAAAGAGGAATGGGCAAAGAGATGCCAGCACGTTAGAAATATTGAAAAAAATATATGGAACATGAAATATCTATTGATGACATCACAGAATCATTCATCATAAATCTAGAAGCCGACAGTAGTGATGACGACAGTGGAAGTGACAGTGAACAACTCTAGCCATAGAGAAGACAGTGGCGGTGAAATGAGTGGAGTGGAAGTGCTTGAATAACATAAATGACAAGTAGGCTAAGTGACGTAATTAATTTATTTGCTTATTAGGTTTAATAAAGAATATTTTATTTTGCAATTCTGAGATAAAGAAACGTTAATAGTAGGCTAAGTATTGATAATAATAAATAGATAAAACTACAGCAAGTCTCTTTCATATTTTTATGATATAAAAGTAATGTACATTAACTTTTCATCACATAAACTAATAACATACAGTCAGACAGACAATATTATATATTTATGCTACAAGCTAACCTGTTGCTCAAAATTGATCAAAAGTGAAATTTGTAGTTAAATACTAAAAACCAAACATTTAGTAAACAGCTGTTAAATTGTAGTTAGTAGACATCGATATAAAAATTGAATTTAGTTTGATCCAATGTCGAAGGATAGCGTCACTGTAGACCTTTACTGTATTAAAGTGATACCCGTACTGTTGTTAAAGTTCTGAGAAGTATTAGCAAATCTACGTAAAGATGCCTTTAATTTGACACCTCAAACGTTAATATCTGCGAAGCCGTTATCGAATTATGATTTCGAAGAAAAACCCCTAGCGTATTAATACAACGCTCCTACTGGGCTAACGTTTCCTCCTAGAGTAGTACATCACTGGGCCGCTATCTTACACTTCCCCTCCACTGGCGAGCTATCCTACCATTACCCGCCTCTTCCCCTACTCAGGGCTCCGCTCGTTCCTCACGTCCTCTAGAAACTTGACTACTTATGAATATACCCCCTAAAATCATGTTATTTGTCATTTGCACCCCCTAATACTATATATTTTTTGTTCAGGAGGGTGAGCAGAATACGTTGATAACGTCAAATTCGTGATTTGCCGCCCCGGCCTTTTACTTATAGCTACTGCTGTTGATATAGATTATTTTAAGTAATAGTTTAAAATAATTAATCAGTATTGATTGATCATATCGATGGTTATGATTAAGTAATATCGTTTGCCAATTTTGATATAAAAAACCGGGTCCGCTTATCGTACCCTACCCCAGTTTTTGAAAGACATTTAATCTCACAAAAGGCACCAGTAGTTGAATGGTCTAACAGTAATCCCTCCTGCCATCAGCAAGGGCGGTTGCAGTATAATAAGAGGCCACCACCACAATAGAATCATATTTATGATTATCTATAAACTATAGAAACAAAAATGTTGACACGAATTATGTTATATAAAAACTATCTATGTTATGTGTATCTATAAAATGTAACAAACAAAACTGTTTTAACATTTAGTTACTTTTTACTCTTTTTAAGAGTATACTATGATTCTATTGTGATGGTGGCCTTTTATTATACTGTAGCCGCACGGGGCTATGATGGTGTCCTCGATAAATAAAAAAGAAAACGACTGCAGTATGATAAGTTGCCACAACTATAATTGAATTAACTTATGATGAGAACCATTTAAATGTTGTCGGGCATTTTTATACTGTAAAGTAATTGTAAGTATAATATTGCTCGAACAGTAATAATAACGTTGTATTATTTTGTACTGAAATACATATATTCAATCTTAAAAGTCTATAACATAATTGAGTTTGACATTATTGTTCCAAATTGATTAAAACAAAGTTAAATTATTTATAGTATTTGAGTAATGGCCTCTAGAGATGGGAAATACTGTAATTTTTGTTACGCTGCAGTATAATAAAGTGACCACCGCCATCTAATTTCATTGCTGTTATTTCATTTATATAGTGAGTAGGTTAGTGACGATGAATATGCGGATGTTGGGCCAAAATGTATTTTTAAACATAAGCAATGTTTTAAATACAAACTTCATAGGTCCACTAACTTTTGTAAATACCTTAGACTCTATAGAATATAATTGGAGAGCTACAAAGAAATCCTTATAAATGTGTCAGAAGTGACTGCATTGCTGATCATCTTGCACCTTCTACTAGATGTTTATTTACTTCTTAGGCTTTTACTATAATAGAATCAATTTAATTATCACAAAAAACTATAAATTTTCACAATAAACTATTGGTAATAACTTAGAATGAACAAATTATTCAATGTGGCTCGTTAATGTCCAAGAGAGTAAAGAGATAGCTGGCAACAGTGCAGTGTTATAAATTCCCAGAATGGCCAACTCAAAATCTTCCAGAAAAAAGTTTTCAGTTTGTTGCAGAAACCTGTCAAGTAATGGGGCTTTACGTGTTTCTGCAACAAAAGTACTTTTCAACTAACTAGTTATTTAACACTATCAGAAGTATAGCACTTGACAGATTCCTGCTCTCAACAATGTCATTACTGCTAAAGAATAATCATCCTCATATATAGATAAAACTCATTTTTTGTTATATTAGTGCTTGAGAGGTTTTTGACACGAACAAATATCCTTAGTAAGTTATTAAATTATCTCTTAATTTCTAATCCATATCTACATTCTCACCCACTCCCCACCCACCCTTCAGGAGCTCATAATTGGTATATATGTGAATGGCGACCACAAGGTATCTGAGGTGAGAATGTTCTTGCTCTATATTTATTTATATGCTTCTTTTATGGGATTTTTTGTCTGAAATGGATTCTCTACTTTTTCCTGTTTTTTTACAAGCCATTATTGTCTGTCTTTTCTTTCAGACTGAAGGAATATTTTTATACTCTTTTTCTTTTATCTCATCTTATTCTTTGTTCCACTGTTTCAGAGCATGACACACTGGGAGTGCGATACCGATATCCCAATCTCGTGCTGATGAGAGTTGTGGTTCACTCTGCCGAGGCATAAGTCATATCCTAGTGCCATCCACTTCTAATCTCATCAGGAAATGTTCAATAGATGGGAATGTCAGAGTCTCTAGTATCATGCACGAGCCTTAATTTGTGCATGTATTCCTTACTTGACAAAAGAGTTAAACTGGAAACCACGGAAACTGATATAGGGTCACCACAAGGTTTAATAACATGTATATAAATATCATATAATGGATTACAAGTTTGATTAAGGCATAAAGAAATTAAGCACTTTCTGTCTTTCATAACAAGCATATTGACATTACTCATTGTTTGATTGTCATATGTAAATATACATGGAGTAATACTTACATGTTGACACCCATGGTCAACAACTAGGATTAATTAATAAAACAGAAGAATATACTGTAGTGTAGCATGTAATACCATTATCAGCGTGTACAAGCCCTTGGTCCAGCTGACTTTCCATTACGTTTACATTTTTGCCAATGGTTTTATCAACAAGCTAACAACCCTGGTTTTACATCATTAGTTGTGTATACAGATGAAGCTTGTTTTAATCGAGATGGAATAACCAACTACCACAATATGCATCAATGGGCTGATGAAAACCCACAAGCCATTCATGAAGGGAGACATCAACAGCAGTTTAAAATAAATGTTTGGGCAGGCATCATTGGAGACTGTTTATTAGGTCCTTTTGTATTACCTGACATACTAAATGGTGAAAACTACAGACATTTCTTACAACACGAATTGCCTGAAATTTTAGATGATGTTCCCTTGGGTGTGAGAGAGCACTGTTGGTTCATGCATGATGGAGCTCCCGCCCATTTCAGACTAGATGTCAGGCAATTTCTGGACCAAACTTATGGGGAAAGATGGATAGGCAGAGGGGGACCTGTATCATGGCCGCCTCGGTCGCCAGATCTAAATCCAATCGATTTCTTCCTTTGGGGCCATTTGAAAACTCTAGTTTATCAAAGACCAGTTAATACCAGGGATGACCTTTTACAGCATATCACTGCAGCCTGTAACACTGTAAGGAATACACCAGGAATACTTGAAAGAACTCGGCAATCAATGACCAGACGTGTTAATGCATGCATCGCATCAAATGGAAGGCATATTGAACATTTGTTGTAAAGTGATCCCTAATATTTTGAAATAAATGTTGCTCTGTTAAGTTATTCCGTATTTCTTAATAATGACAGCTTAAAACTCTTTTGTTTAATGTGAGATATTTTTGTTGAATGTTCTAAACAATTGTAGGCTACTGTAGTTTTTTGAAACAAGAAAAAAACTTGTAAATGTGATATATTACTAGGTTAAGAAAAATGCCATAACTTTTTTATTTCTTGAGTGATTTCAAAAAATGAGGTACCGTTCGTTTTAGAAATAAATTTATATTTTTTTTATATTCTAGTAAATTTTTTATACAGAAGTAGTTTTTGAGAAATCCACCATCAAAGATTTTAACTAGCCGCCATTTTGAATTTTGTTGAGTAAAAATTTTCAATTTTTTTTTTAAATTGACAATCTTTACTAAATTAGCATATGTTGAAAAGTTTAACTTTGTACCTTTAATGGTTGTTTAGAAAAAAAATTTAATGTAATAAACACAAACAGACGGACAGACGGAAAACGATGCATTTTAGGACATACATTTATAGGAACTTTTTGGTTCGTTTTGACCTCAGGAACAACCTCCTGAAGTTTGTCGGTGTATTTCAGTTACACCCTGTATATTACATTTCTTTAGATGTTGTATGTGAGTATACAGATATTAATGCTTACAAGTTGAGATCCTTGGTAATCAACTATAATTAATTTAAATCAAAGTAATAATATTTTGTTATGTATCATATGAAATATTGACCACTTATTGTTAGATGTCATGTGTGAGTATACTTTGATTTATGCCAAGTAGAGATCCATGGTCAACTTTGATTTATGCCAAGTAGAGATCCATGGTCAACAACTATGATTAATTTAAAATAAAGGAATAATGTTCTGTTATGTATCATATGGGTGAATCTCACAAAATAGGAGAAAATGATTATGTAAAAGAAATGAAAACAATTAAATCAGAAAATTGTTATTATTGGTGTAACTGTTAGTACGTATTGTAAGGAATAGTTATTTGTGAGTAGCAGAGTTAAATTTGATTAATTTCTATTTTTGTTCAATTTTTACAAAGTTCAAGACACCATATTTTTACAAATCGGCAACGTTTAAAAATCCATGATAAAATTGTATTAATGTTAATTGAAGGGGTCAGTGGAAGAAGGGGGTATGTTACAAAAAGTAAGTTTGGAGATATTTGGTTTTAAAGTTTTTTAACTGGAACTTTTTTATTTGAGGTTTGAAATATATATACATTATTATTAATGTAAATATATATATATATATATATATATATATATTATTATTATTATTACAGCTAATAATGTCAGAATTTTTTCCATTTGTGTTTTTTTTTTCAAAATATTAATATATATGCTTTTTTTACATACAAATGTACATACCACCTTCCGCTAGAGAATGATTTTTCTGTATGCTCTGTAATAATGGATGAGGGAGATAAGTTGCATTACTGCAAAAAAATTATCAACAAAGTTGAAATAATTTTTAGTTTAATAAGATAAAAACTTACATGTTTGTTTTATTTTTACATAACACTTAAGGTTGAGCTTCATATTGATCAATTATGTGAAGGTACCACCAACGGTGATGATCTGGTATGCACTTAAGTTGTTTGTTATGTTGTTAATTTTTTCTTTTTTCAGCAGTCCAAAAGCACTGATGATTCTTGGAATCGCAACTGGTTCCTGAAGGCTTTGAGGTTGCTTACGTGATTTACAAATATCCACCTTCATAAAAAGGGTGTTCTTGTCATAGCAAGTCTTAAACAGATATGACCTGTACTCATTAACCCGAATCCACTTCACATTATCTCTAAATTTGACTGGATTTTTGACAAGGTCCGATTTTCTGTTATAAAGCTTCAAAATAGTGGGCAGGTCTTGAGTTTCCCTGAAATGATCTCGCATGTTCACAACTTTGTTTTTTTTTTGCTGGACTTTGCGATGATATCTCTATACTCATCTGGACTGTAGATATTCTGATGCTTTCGCAGGTTTTTCTCGGTCTGACCAAAATCCCTGTCAGAGTCCAAGTAGGTATGGCCTACTTCAGGGAATTTGTGTTCAATCACTGAATAAATCCTTGTGTATCATGTACTGATGTAAACAGATCATGAGGAAATTCTTATTTTGCCCTGAGCAAGAGTCCGACCATATCACAATGTGACGATATTTTTTAAGATGTCTTCATGTTCAAGGGCTGTAAGTAAGGCACTGGTTACTTCTTTGCTTCCTCGTGAAGCCTGGTCTTCTGTCCATACACAAAACGTTGTTGTTTCCACATCTTTGGTCACAATGTGGATGCCCAAATTATAAAGCCATAGTTGGCGAAGATAGAAAGCCTTAGATGTACTAAGGCGAGGCAAAGGCATCGTTTGCTGCAGATCTACGGTGGTATAAGCTACATTGTCCTCTGTTTTCGCCTTTTCTCTGTCACCTTTGAGTAAGTCGAATGCTGCATGGTACATTTCAACGTGCTCTTCATTGGATTGCCCTGCGTCACACGTGCTGCATGTATCGCTTTTAGGGTGGCCAAACGATAGGTTGAATTTGGTTACAAATATATTCCTGTAAGTGCTTTCAAGAACACAATAATGTTGAGGAACATTATCCTCAACACACTGTTCCAAATACAATTTGTGCATTTTGGGAATAGAAAGCAGTGGAGACAGGTACTTCTTATGAATGTTTGCTGATCGAGAGTAGTGGGATTCTTCTGCAGGAAACATTGCGATGTGCTGTTCAATGTACCTACTTACTTCATCAGGAGTTTTATGGGGTCTGTTGTCATGGCGGCCCCTTTTATCAGGACTAGGAGCAGACGAACCTACTTTCATTGATTTTTGGATCAAATCAATTTTTTTCTTACCAATTTGGTAGAGCGAGGCAAGAGCATTCTTACAAACAAAAATCTGTTTACCATGAAATGTGACACTGTATTTAAAAGTAGCCAATTTATGTTTTACTGCCCCCTTTCTTGGCCTACCTACAGGTAAATGTTTTATAGAACCAAACAAAATGGCATTTTTCACATTAACATCCAGTTTATAAAACTGAGTAAAAATTTGGCATCGATTTTCTGCAGTAATATTCTCATTACATTTGAGGCGACATTTTGCTGGACAAATTGCCTGTTACAACAGATTTTGCTGGAACAATTTCACCTTTATATGATGTATAAGTCTCACCCTTTTGCCGAGCTATAGCAGCTCTACGTCTTTTCCACTCCTCCGGGTGCCTTGGTTGAATTTTCGAAATTTGTAATCTGGGTGAAAAACTTTTTTTCTCTTTTTGGGGGGAGCAGGGCAGACAGGGTCTGGGTTGACCACTTGTAACACTCGTAGTAAGCCCTCGTCTTCATCACTGGGTCCTACTACATCGTCGCTGAAGCTATCTTCGTTTGTATTATGTAGATCATGCTCACCTACCTGTTGTTTTCCTTGCCTGTTGGAGCTCAAGGTTTCAAGATCATCATCGCTGTCAGGTGTTACGGTGGCATTTTGAATCAGCTTGTTTTTATCAGGCCTAGCTCTTGCAGTATTAAAGTCCTCTTCTTTGTCTGAATCACTTAGGTCATCGAAGTCTGGCCGATACTCATCGCTTGATGGATCTCCAAATAAATCTGGAAGTTCAGAGCTGCTGTCCGACTCTGGATCTGAAAATAAAAAAAATATATTTAGTAAAATAAGCCTGGGACGAATTTAGTTTTTAAATATTATTGGTTAGTAGGCTTAATTCTTTATTTTTTGAGACATTATGTTTAATATCTACCAACATTACTATACCATTTAATAGTATTAATGTACACTTCTTAACAGTGTAAATGACTACATATTTATATCATTGAGTTTGTTAGGCATACATACAATGACAAGGTTATGTTTACCATACAAAATACGAGTATATTAGGGGAGACCTGTGTACCTAGGGCCATATTTTTTCAAACACTCATATTTTGTATAAATTTATTGTTTTTTGTATAGCAAATTGTATAGAACCTATTTAGTGTTATTCTTCTACTTACCAAATTTTTTTTAAATTTTTAAAATCATATATTTTTTTGTATTTTTTTTTTAAAGATTGCAAGTGGCCCTAGGTACCATGAACCATTGTACCTAGCCACATATATTTGTACCTAGGGCCACCAATTACCATAATCAATAAATTGTGATTTCATAGAAACTGGATTCAAAGTAAATAAACAAGCATTACCTGGTATTATACCTTTACTTAAATGGTTAGGTAAAAAACAGTATTTTAGAATTACATTGGTTTTTAATCAACTTTGTACGCAGAAAAATCAACACCAAATGATAGTTGGATCCTACCTCGTGAC
Source organism: Homalodisca vitripennis (assembly GCF_021130785.1). Lineage (NCBI taxonomy): Eukaryota > Metazoa > Arthropoda > Insecta > Hemiptera > Cicadellidae > Homalodisca > Homalodisca vitripennis. The sequence goes on from NW_025776137.1 coordinate 521,700, forward strand.
GAGTTTGAAATGGGTTTGGGTAATTTGGAGATAATTTCACAACCGGAAAGTTCAAATATGTCATCTTTGTCATACACAAAGTTGTTTCTGGTGGAGTCAGCTTTTTTTAAGTATTTCACTGAATACACTTAAAAATGTATATGTATTTGAGTAAGTCAAATTACCATTACCATACTTACTTATAATTACTTTTTGCAATGAACCATATTTCGTAGTTCATCCACGTCAAGCACTTCAACTACGAAGTTTCGAGTTGATTTCTTGCCACTTAATAGCGTTAAACAGAAATCTCCTGCTTGTACTGGTTTGTCGATGCCGTCATCACTCTCCATTGGTTGCGGTGGCCAGTCACAGATGTCATCAACTGAATCGGAATCTTCTTCTGGGATGTCTTCATCAGATGTAGAGGAATTGTCAAAAGTGAGAAATTTGCGACCTTGGTTTTGATTCTTGCAAGTTAGGACAATTGGCTTCGATCGAACTTTAAGGCTGTTAATTTTTTCATTTGTCTTTTCTTTACTAGCAAGCTTTCCAGCCTTCTTTGAGACTTTTTCTTGTTTGATAGCCATTATTTAAAGTTTTTCTGGAGTGTCGGTTAAAATCCGGCACCTCCCAGGCTTACGCCCTCCTCGCTTGCCAGTCATCTTCCTTGGTGGTGCTTTAGGGTAAGGCCGCACCTGTTCTGGGGTAAGCTTTACGCTTTTTGTAGGCTGAGCTTCATTTGAAATATTGGTGCCAGATGTTGATGGTCGGTTTTCAAGCAAGTCTGAGCTGGTTGTGTCAAGAGTAGGCCTAGTCGTTGGTCCCATTAGGCCTGGGTCATCAGCTTCAAGTTGTGCTTGCACTGGCAAAGGCCTATCTGAAACACTTGAGCTTAAAAACTCGTCATCCGTGAATATATTTCGGTTTATAGGCCAGATGCCGGAAACTCTGAACCCTGCTTGTATGTTTGTATGCGTGAACGCCTTAGGGTATGATTTCCCAAATATCTCAGCCAAATCATAGATAGAAATTGGAGTGCCATGGTGCATGTTCAGCCACTCTGTGCAAGCGGTATTGTAGTATTTTTTCAATGGCCCATACACCCCCCTGTCAAGGGGCTGTAGCTTATGGCTAGTGTGAGGTGGAAATGTCAATAGCACTATGCCATTAGATTTACAGACATCAATTGCTTCAATTGTGACGTGTGTTTCATGGTTGTCAAGGAGTAGAAGGACTTTTTCTTCTGGTGAGGGTTTTACATGATAAATAAAATGATTCAAATACTCAAGGAACTTTTCTGAAGTTGACCAACCTGTCTTGTGAGCTGCTCCCATTGTTCCAGTAGGAGCTCCCTTGATCACATGATCTTTATAGTGTACCCTAGGGAAGATCATCATGGGAGGAACGGCGTTTCCAATGGCATTTACTGCACATATAATTGTGGTGTTAAGGCCTCGCTCCCCAGAAGTGACTGATCCTACCTGTTTTACCCCTTTGCCTGCTACTACTTTGACCGGATTATGTACTGTAGTTATACCACTTTCGTCTACATTATATAACCTTTCTGGAGGAAAGTTGTGTTTTTCAATGACTTCTGAATATTTATCAAAGAACGTATTTACATTGGCTCTATTAAACGAAGTAGCCCGAGCCAAGCTAGTAGCCTGAGGCTTGCGAAGACTTATTACAGCCTCATGTCTCTTCATGAAGTCTAAGTACCATTGATCGCCTGCTTTAGAATCTCTATTCCAAGTAGGAGGGTAAGTTTTTCCATTTAATTTTGCATAATCAAAGGTAAGTTTTTTTACTTCTGTTCTAGACAATCCGTAATGCATTTTGCTACACTGTAGCAAGTACTGAACTAATTCAACCTCCTCCTCTCTAGTAAACACTGTCCACACAGCGCATCTATTAAAATAAGTAGTTGGATCTGTTTTATCAGTTTGGTAGGCCAAATAGCGCTGCAGTGTTGTTCTCTTCACTCCAGATTCTTTTGCCGCTTTTCGCACCGATACGCCATCCTCTAGAACCATATTTGCTGCAGCCATCACATTTTCAGAGTTTGGTTGCGATCTCTTCTTACCCTCTTTATTTCTGGGCATCTGAAAACCAAAAACACAGATCAGAAAAGCCAAATTTTAGGTTATACATTGTTATATAATTTAAACATTAGTCACATTTAATGCTTTTGTACCTAGGGCCACCAAACTTGTACCTGGGGCCATGGCCCTAGGTACACATGTTTACTGTGGCCCTAGGTACAAGTCTGTACATATTTTATCAATAGTGTTGTCATAACCAAGTCAAACTAACCTTAATCCTGAATACTAAAATCTATTCTGCACTAAACAAAGTTTCACACATACTATCTCTAAATTATCTGATACACTTACCTTCAGAGTGAAAAATCCAAGCTGGTAAGTAGAAAAAATTACTTTTGCAAGTGAAAACTAGCTCAACTGGATATCCTCTGGCAATGCTAATTAGTTTATCTCCAACACAGGAATAGGAGCTGCAAGCAATTTGTTTTTATTTTTATTTTTTTTTTATAAGGGCATAAAACACGGAGGTTATCAATGCCCGTAGGGTTAACGGACACCTACACTTTTAAAATATGGTGTCACGTTATCAGTATAGAGAATAGACTTCGGATCGCTGTGTCAAAGAAGATTATCACATTAAGACAATAAGAAAAACAACAGCAGTGAACAGAGGACTAAAACTAAATAACAAAAATAGCCGAGAGGCTGTAAAGGGGCCCAATAGTTAAAATATGTCAGATAAATAATAACGATAATAAATATAACAACAATCTAATGCCAAAA